>NW_028122555.1:0-96970 GCF_965194805.1 Balaenoptera borealis | reverse complement strand
GAGAGTCCTAGAGGTCCAAGATTCTAGAGTGGCTGTTTGCAAGGCGGAGGAGATTACAGTAGCTGCCACACTGTATATACTTCTGTGCAAAGAAAAAGGGACAGTGTTCAGAATGTCTCTCACATATAACAAGAGCTGGAGATGGCAGGATACCTGTGTGGCCCAAGGAACTAGAGCTAGCAAATTATGGGCCAAACAATTGCAACCAAAGGCTGGAAGAGGAAAGGTCTGCAACCAGCTCTGTCTCCTAGCTCTCTGGTATTTGCTGCCAACGGGCAGAGTCTATTTCGTGAAGCATCAAGCACTGAAAAGAAGACTCCTGCTGCTGGAAGTTGACAGGAAGTAACGTCCAATGCAAGATCAAGGCTTGTCCTCGAAGCAATGCCCATAATGGAAGAAAAAAAAAAAGAGGAAGCGGAAGAGAAACGTTAAGTCGCAAGTCCAACCTGGCCCCCAGCCTAGCCCAGCCCAAGGAAGGTAGGAGTCAAGGAGAAGAAACTAAAAGAGAAGAGCCTTGGACCACAACATTCTCCACAAGGTACACTCAACAAACTTCACCCTACTCTTGAACCAAGTTACAAAGAGAGCTTCTTAATCCCTACTTTGGCTCCTTAAAAGCTGCTATCAGTTCACTCATTAGACACATCTGATTTCAGAACAACTGTAATAGTTCAAACTAGATGGCTCTTTCCTTCCTAAGGATTATTAATTAAATAAGATCTATATAGCTCTAAGTATATGATACATAAAATAGAATACTCTGTAGAATATAAGTAACTCTTAGTTCAGTGTATTAATGAACGTCTGTAAGAAATGTGGCAATGATTTCCCTAATGGAAGAGCCTGGGGGAGGTAAATCTGTCTTCTAGGATTTCCTCCCCAGAGCTCAGAAACTCAGGTGTTGTTTTAGCTCTCCTACACTCTCTTCACCCAAGCCCGCCTTCCTGTTGGGGATCGGACCTCCCTATTGGCTCTCTCATACCTTTCAACTGCCTGCTTTGTGACATCACTCTCCTACCAAACCTACTACCACTTGGTAGAGCCTTGGGGTTTCCGTGGAGCTGTTTGGACCAGTAACCAGTGACCTCTGTACTGGACACGTGCGCCGTTCAGCTGCAGCCACTCAGACATCCTCTAGTGTTGTCTCCTCATCCCTTGTACCTGCAGTGGATGCTTCCTCTTCTCTGACCATGTCAGGTAAGAAAAGAAACTTTGGAAAGTTTTGCGTTCGATTTCTTTTGCCCCTAAATTGAGTAGGAGATTCAAAATAGCATGGAATAATGAGGGAAAGTATTGAACTACACGTCTGGAGACCTAATTTCACTTTTGACTTTGACGTTTACTATCTGTGTGACTTTGGACAAATCACTGGCTGTCTCACAAAGCCTGTTGCTTTCCTTAACTGTTACGTTAGGATACCACGTTGGGTTGATCACTCTGATCCCCTTCTTTTCCAGTATTGAGCCTTAAAGGGTACCCATGTAGAAAACGAAATCAGACACTTCTCAAGAGTGTTTCAACAGAAACATAGAAAAGCCAGGGGACATAGAAAACTAGCAATATATACCAAGATGTTTCATCTCTAATGGTCTCCCTCCACTAGGATTTCGACTAGTTGAAAAGAGAGAATAGGGAGAGAGGATGGAGAGTACTGGGCTCTACAGGGAGGCACAGAGTCGAGCGTAAGGAAGTTTAGGATGGTTTTCATTAGCACAGGCCAACAGGCACCAAGAGATGGGAGAAAATGTAAGAATGAAGAGGGAAAGCATAGAGGAGCTCTCAAGAAAAACGGAGTTTGCAATGGAATGCTGATGGGAACCAAAGATTTTCAATTAAAGCAGAAACAGCACAGAGGGAAACCTGCTCAGAGCAGGGCAAAACCAAGTTGATGGTAGCAAACCCTTACATTAACAGACTAAGAAGGAAAGTAAGGCCAGAACAGGGGATCACCGGGAAAGGCAGCTTATCAGAAAAGTCATACTCCGTTTTCTTTCTTTTATTGCCTCTCTGAATACAGTTGGCCACTTGACAGTTTTGAATATAAACATTTTAGAAATACGTTTTAGAAATGATGCCTCCTATAAACAAGCAACCACAGTGGTTATCTAGGGGGCTGCTTTTCAGTGTTTTATTCTTTCTAATTTTTAAACTAGGTAGACATTTCACCAATTCAACATTTTAAGTGATATCTTCTAAATTGAATCAGAAGGACTATTTTCCTTGGTGTGATATGTAGGTTCTAAGGCAAGGCTGCTTTTCATTTTTACAGTTATTTCCTTCCTAACACAGAGAGCACATTGATCAACAGCCATCGTTCGCTTGCAGATCTTAGCTACCGAAGAAGAAGAAGAAGAAGAAAAAGTCAAGCCCCACATCTCTAATTCCCCCCACTTAGGGAATTCCCTGGCGGTCCAGTGCTTAGGACTCGGTGCTTTCACGGCCAGGGCCACGCGGCGCGGCCAAAGAAACAAAACAAACAAACATCCACGTTTATCGAAAACCATATTGTGGAGTCCTGTGGATTTTCTTACATTCGAAAATCTTTTTTAATTGGATTCTAGGCATGATGGTTTTTTGAGGTTTTGGGATGCCATCTTCTTGGATGCTGAAGATGATTCTAATCTAAGTTCTAGGATAAATCCAAAAACCTTCCTGATACATTTTAAGCTTCCTTTCTGCTTATTATATAAGCTATATTCATTGAAATATATATTTCTCCTAGGCTTAATACCTCTTACTTGCTGGGTAAAAATATGAAGGAGCACAATAATGAAACTCTTTTACACTTATTATTTTGCTGTCTGCTTCGTACCGGTTTTCATTGAAATACTTGTCTATATGTGTTGTGGCTACCTATACATGCACATTTATTGCATTCTGTTGCTTGTTATGCATTTTTTACTGACATACCTTCTCTGTCTGTATGCATTGGCTAGGAATTCATTCACCTCTATCACCTCCATCGTGTTTTCTGGTTAATAGTATTCACTAAACTAGAGTGGGCAAAATTCACTTTCATAATATTGCATGGATGGTACAGAATGCCATTTGTTAGTAAATTCATTAGGCTTCGATACTTGCCACATACCCCAGTTTTCATTAATATCTATGGATTTCTTTTTCGTTAACGTAATATGCTTGTCATGATTTTTCTTTGTCTTTCTAGAACTTATTGTATCTTCCTCCATATAAATCATACGCAACAGATCAGCTTATTCATCTATTAATTATTACTGCTATTATTATTGGTGGTGGTGTTATAACCACTTTATAGGTGAGTAATCTGAAGTAATCAGATAACTTTTCCCTTTCCAAAAGCACTTAAGAAATCCACTTTCGGGTAATCATTTTGAGGTAGGATGAGAAACCGGGCTTGAAGAGGGCAAAAATGACTCTTTCAATTCACCAGTTGGACTGAGCTGTACGTCACCTCTAGGTAATAGCGTGGGAACTGCACAAGCAAAGGGAGACACTGAAGACGACAATGGTAATAGCCGTACTGTTTTCTAATGGACAAAAAAAATGCCTATATTATAAGTTCTATTTCTCCTGCTTTCTGGCAGTATCATGCTCAGAGTGGAGTCCTGGCAAGGAAGTCAGGATACTTAGGTTCTGAAACCTGGTAATGATACTAACATAATGAGAGAACTTGAACAAGTCAACCCGACCTCTCTGAGCCTCAGTTTCCTTACTCACGAAATGAGACTGAGAACATCGAAGTTCTCTAAGGGCCTCCTAGTTCTAAAATGCTTCCAGTCTAGGAAATAGCATAGAAGTCAATACGAGTGCAGGCCGAAGGGAAAGACAGGGCAGGGAGAAGGTTGCTTCCAGCCTAGAGAACAATCTCTGAACCACACCACTTGGCTCTTCTGCCCGTCTGTGCCCAAGATGGGAGCACAGGCAGTTAATAGAGAAGAGTGGAAAACTGCTCAGTCCTTACAGCCATCATCAACTGTCTGATTTTGGGTTTCTCAGGAAGTAGTGATAGTAGAGGTGTCCTGATAGCAAGAACCTTCAGATGATGCCGTTCCTCAAACGTAGTGAGAATTTCTCAACCTCCCTGAGTTTTTCATGACCCTCTTGTTCTTACAGAAAATTTCCAACATCCATCTCTACTTGGAACTCTAAATTCTCTGCAGCATTCTCCTCCTGTGGTGAGCAATGCAACTTCCCTAACACGAAGTGTCTGCAACTTCTCCAGAGTCTCTGCCCCTGCCGTCAGTTCGGCATCGGCTACTGGTACCCCTTTCCAGACACTCATGGGTAGTGCCTACCTTTACCAACATTCTAGCACGACTATGTTATCTGGAGTTACTGACCACAGCCAGATCTCCACTTCAGCTGCTTCCTATCCAGGTGTTCTTGAGTGGGACATCACAGCAAGCACTGAAAAGAATTCTTCTTCACTCGGAGACTTTACTCTGGCACTCACTGACCGCCACACAGCTGCCTCCTCCATGTTTCTGGCAGCCCAGGATGATAAAACTTCAGACGCCAAGAACATGGTCCCTCTACATCCATCGCTTTCTGCCAGCCTTGCTCAGGGAACACCATCTCAGATTCCAAATCAGGGGCAGAGCCGCCTGTCACTTCCCTGCCAGGAAGGGAGCCAGGTATATTACTATAACCAAGGCACACTGGGGTCTTTACTGTACGGAGAACTTGGCTCCTGCCCGCAATCCTACGGCTCGGCGTCATACACAGGAAGTCGGGCCTCTGGGCAACCAGAAATGGGAATGGGACTGAAGGAGATTCAGCCCACAAATATCCGACCACCAGCTTCCACCTCTGCAGTCTGCCACCCTGTGTCTGCTCAACGCATCACAGAAACAAGTTTTCAAGGTGAGTATAACAAACGCCAGAGAAAGTTGAAGAATGAGGTCGGCATTCAAAAATGGGGTCAAATCGACAGCTGGGAAGGGGTGTAGAGGCAGGTAGAATTTAGATCCTGAGCCTTTAATAACCACTACCTTCGCTCAGTGCCCTCTGTTTTTAGACTCTCTATGAGAACACCTAGGGCTTCCCTGGTGGCGCCGTGGTTAAGAATCCGCCTGCCAATGCAATGCGGGGGACACGGGTTCGAGCCCTGGTCTGCGAAGATCCCACATGCCGTGCAGCAACTAAGCGCATGTGCCACAACGACGGAGCCTGCATTCTAGAGCCCGTGAGCCTCAACTACCGAAGCCCACGTGCCTACAGCCCATGCTCCGCAACAAGAGAAGCCACCGCGATGAGAAGCCCGCACACCGCAACCAAGAGTAGCCCCCGCTAGCCGCCAACTAGAGAAAGCCCGTGCACAGCAATGAGAGACCCAGTGCAGCCAAAAAAATAAATACGTAGAATAAATAAGTTCAAACAGTAAATAAATACATAAACATAAATTACAAAAAAAAAGAACACCTAATGCAGGTGGGACGGTGGGAGGGCCACTGTAGAGGTCATCTATGCTACATGTACAAGAACCCCGAGAGCACACCAATCGGTACCACACTTTTCACTGCTGTAGCCGATCGTTCCCCCTGTACTGCCACACTGTAGCACTCCCTTCCCTCATCTACTGCTATAGTCTCTTCGGAAGGTGTTTCAGAACTCTTGTTATGAGAGTGCCAGTTGAACTGTCCTCACTTCCTTCATTTATACCAGGATTGAAGACCTTGTGGTCCGAGATCCTGTCCAGAGAGCAAGCAGGCTAAGACTCTGTCTTTGTTGATGTATTTCATCAGCAAGGGCTCTACCCCCTCTCCTAGTTCATGGTGTGACGTGTTCTTGGCCTCTCGGGAAAGTGGGGAGAATGGAAAGGACCCTATATGAGAATGCTAGGCTTTGTAAAACATTTCAGGTTTTTAAAAATAAGACTCATTTTGTATTGGACTTATAACAGTCCTATGAAATACAAAGCGAGCCGAGAATCAGCGACAGGAAAGGCTCACCAGTAAGAATTACAACAGTCACCGCTTACCTCGTAGCATAGGGCACTGTCCGTGATCCTTAAGAAGAGTTAGTAGAAATGCCTTGCCCATCTTGCCCCTGAACCCCTTGAAAGGTACACGACTGCTGTGTTGGTGTTTAGGGGGAGCATCTCACTTACCAGGGACTGACTTCTCCCTTGATCCCTTTGTAGGGATGGAGACCTCCCCCCTGGTGATGAAAAATTCCCTGGGATTGCAACCTCCAAGCCAGACGTTTTGTGTGACACAAAGTCAAGAACTCCCCAAGTCCTGCAGTAGCAGAAACAGCCACATACTTGAGAGTAACCCACCATCTGAACTTGGGGACATTTCAGTGACAGCTCCAGTCCAGAGTGCCAGGCGTCTCCTGGCCCTGCCTCCAGCTCCAAGCCAGGGACAAATAGAGAGTAAGCACGTGGATGATATCAAAACCAAGCTTTCAAAGCCTCTGGATGCCTACCAGATCCCAACAGAGAACCAAGATCCTCCACTACTCCCTTTAGGAATCCCTGATATTCACCAGCCGCTGGCCTGCACCGATCCCCTCAGCCAAGAGGAGCAGCCTGGTTCTGAAAATGCTGATCTGGGAGAGAACAGCCGGAGTCGTCAGGACCTAGGGACACTTGAAAATGGGATTGAACCTAGCAGTGGTCTTGCAGACATTACTACACTGGCGGAGGATATTCACCTTCCCCAGCTCTTTAATCCTTTGAAAGATCTTGATCAATCCCAAGGTCCCAACGTGATCAAAGCTAAAGACACCAGAGCCATTAAGGTGAATCAGGTGCAGGAAAAGCCAAGTGTCATAAAGGTTCCCTCTGATCAACCCAGGAAGAACAAACAGAAAGCCTCTGAGCCTATCAGTGGCGCTCCCAAGGCCAAAATCCAGCCAAAGAATCCAGAGTGCCTGTTAGGGGGAGAAGTGGTTATATGCCACGCTGCAGTCAGTGACAGGGCTCCTGTGAACACGGCCAAGCACTCTCAAGGCAAACCTCAGAAAGCTGCATCCAGAAAGATCAGCAAAACTAAGAGCCACGGGCAGGAAAAGACCAAAAGGACCAGAGGGAGAAACAAGGCTGAAGAGAACAAGCAGTCAGGGAACAAAGTCAAGGCAGAAGAGAAGCCAGCAATCCCCCACACGAAGCGAAAGGAACACCAAACTGAGCTTCTCCAACAGAGCTTTCAAAAGCCTCGAACCTCCCTTGGCGTGCGCATGCTGGAGTCTGTGAAGGTTCTTCATGCGCTGGGGAAGAAGAATGAGACGAAAACTGGGCTCTCTTCCTGTCGGCTCTTGGGAAAGTCAAGCAACCCCAAAGACCCCCAGCCACCCCCAGCTATCCAGCCATGGCGGCATACCCCACGTGAGGGGAAGGGTCCTGAGAAAACGCAAGTCCAAGCCCAGAAACCAGACAGCAGTGCTGAAACAGAGTGTCCATCTCCAGCCCAGTATGAGCGGCCTCCTCCTGGGAAGGTCAAGTTGATACCTCTGCCTTTTTCTGCCTGGGACAAGCCTCAAGCTCGACCCGCTCCTCGGAGGCCACAGTCTCTGGCCTCACATCGGCCTGCTGGGGCTTACCGTGCCCAGCCTGGTTCTACTGACTCAGCTCAACCTGCTGCAGTCAATTCATCCCAGCCAGCTCCTGCCTCTTTGCCAGGCCCCGCCAAACCAGCTCAGCCAACTGTGACCAACCCAACCCAACCGGCTTGGACCAACCATACCCAGCCTCGTGTCCCTCAGTCTGCTGCTCCTAGGCCTGCACCCTCCAAAACTTCATCTGGCGCTCCTCTCCAGCGGGAGCCTGTTCCCCCTGCTGTGAATAAGCGCCAGTCCCCACCCAAGCTCCAAACCCAATTTCTACTCCAAGACTTCAGCAAGCAACGAGTTCCATGGAGGGAACCCAACGTGCCTGAGCCAGTCATGTCAAAGCCCATCGAACAAGAGCAGAGGCCAGAGCGAGAGGCCATGAAGAGGCGGGCTCAACAACAACGGGAGAATGCTGCCAGATACACCTCTTCGGGCAAGCTGCAATTTTTCACCGAGAGGGAAAACGAAATGGAAATTGCCGACTACTACGGATACGTCAAGTGAGAGCTGCTAGGATTCTTGGTGCCACCTTGGCTACCAGCTGTTCTTCCATACACAGGTAAGACAGGTATAGAACTGAATAAGTAAATGGAATACAATTAATAGACGAGTAACAAACCTTTCGAATTTTCAGATGCTGCTAACTGGGGCGTGAGAAAGGAAGGACTGAAAGTTGGATGGGAGAATGAAGGAAAGGGGTAAAAACTGAGCAAAGAGGAAGGAACTTGGCCCAGGGCTAGGAAGGCCAAAAGAGACGTATGGATTTAGGAAAGGAAGCAGGAGCGAGGATGAAACGGCAGAAGTAAAAAGCAGGGTCAGAGGTCTGGGTTGAAAGAACACAATTGGAGTAGAGTTGAAGGTGACAGAAGATGAGTCTAGGTTTACTAGGAGAAATAGAAAAAGTCTCTCGGGGACGCTGGCCTTAAGTCTCACAACCACCAGATAGGTATTTCAGAAAACAAGAGGTTCAGGACACATCTCTGAAAGGTCTGAGTTGCCTTATTCAGGTGTGACTGTAGTGGGGGAATAGGGAAATCTACCAGAGAAGTGGCTAGGGCTCAGAGTTATCCTAGGGGCAGCTGACGACAGGGGCAGAGCCAAGGGAACTGCTGGATCAGGAGGCCCACGAACAAATCAGGGGCATAGCCGCCTGTCACTTCCCTGCCAGGAAGGAAGCCAGGTATATTACTGTAACCAAGGCACACTGGGGTCTTTACTGTATGGAGAACTTGGCTCCTGCCCGCAATCCTACGGCTCGGCGTCATACACAGGAAGTAGGGCCTCTGGGCAACCAGAAATGGGAATGGGACTGAAGGAGATTCAGCCCACAAATATCCGACCACCAGCTTCCACCTCTGCAATCTGCCACCCTGTGTCTGCTCAACGCATCACAGAAACAAGTTTTCAAGGTGAGTATACAGACGGCAGAGAAAAGTTGAACAATGAGGTCAGCATTCAAAAATGGGGTCAAATCGACAGCTGGGAAGGGGTGTAGAGACAGGTAGAATTTAGATCCTGAGCCTTTAATAACCACTACCTTCTCTCAGTGCTCTCTGTTTTTAGACTCTATATGAGAACACCTAGGGCTTCCCTGGTGGCGCCTGCCAATGCAGGGGACACGGGTTCGAGCCCTGGTCTGCGAAGATCCCACATGCCGTGCAGCAACTAAGCGCATGTGCCACAACGACGGAGCCTGCATTCTAGAGCCCGTGAGCCTCAACTACCGAAGCCCACGTGCCTACAGCCCATGCTCCGCAACAAGAGAAGCCACCGCGATGAGATGCCCGCACACCGCAACCGAGAATAGCCCCCGCTAGCCGCCAACTAGAGAAAGCCCGTGCACAGCAATGAGAGACCCAGTGCGGCCAAAAAAATAAATACGTAGAATAAATAAGTTCAAACACTAAATAAATACATAAACATAAATTACAAAAAAAAAGAACACCTAATGCAGGTGGGAAGGTGGGAGGGCCACTGTAGAGGTCATCTATGCTACATGTACAAGAACCCCGAGAGCACACCGATCGGTACCACACTTTTCACTGCTGTAGCCGATCATTCCCCCTGTACTGCCACACTGTAGCACTCCCTTCCCTCATCTACTGCTATAGTCTCTTTGGAAGGTGTTTCAGAACTCTTGTTATGAGAGTGCCAGTTGAACTGTCCTCACTTCCTTCATTTATACCAGGATTGAAGACCTTGTGGTCCGAGATCCTGTCCAGAGAGCAAGCAGGCTAAGGCTCTGTCTTTGTTGATGTATTTCATCAGAAAGGGCTCTACCCCCTCTCCTAGTTCATGGTGTGACGTGTTCTTGGCCTCTCGGGAAAGTGGGGAGAATGGAAAGGACCCTATATGAGAATGCTAGGCTCTGTAAAACATTTCAGGTTTTTAAAAATAAGACTCATTTTGTATTGGACTGACAACAGTCCTATGAAATACAAAGAAAGCCGAGAATCAGTGACAGGAAAGGATCACCAGTAAGAACTACAGCAGTCACCGCTTACCTCGTAGCATAGGGCACTGTCCGTGATCCTTAAGAAGAGTTAGTAGAAATGCCTTGCCCATCTTGCCCCTGAACCCCTTGAAAGGTACACGACTGCTGTGTTGGTGTTTAGGGGGAGCATCTCACTTACCAGGGACTGACTTCTCCCTTGATTCCTCTGTAGTGATGGAGACTTCCCCGCTGATGAAAAATTCCCTGGGATTGCAACCTCCAAGCCAGACAGCTTTCCTATGGAATGACAGAGAACTTGTCAAGGTGAAACACCAGTGTGCGGGAGAAAGGGAGGAAGAGAATGATGGAAATCGTTTCTGGGAAACTATTCTTACATTACGTGTTGTTTGTTCCCGGTAAATAAACTGAAATCTTCTTAACAGTAAAACAAAATCTAAACCACTAAAGCCAATAATACAGGAGTATAACTTTTGAAAAAAATTTCTTTGGCTGCGCAGCATGTGGGATCTTAGCTCCCCAACCAGGGATTGAACCCACGCCTGCTGCATTGGAAGCGCAGAGTCTTCACCACGGGACCACCGGGGAAGTCCCAGGACTATCACTTTTAAAGGAGAAGGTACAAACCCCTCGGTTCTATGAACTGGAGATTTTTAGTAAGAAGTCAATATATTTGTTGTTAGGCACATTTTATGTTAGGCTGTCTCCCTGCACAGGATGCAGGCGCCTTGAGAATGGAAGTCATATCCCTCTATAGTACGTCCCTCTTCTTTCTGCTTTGCAGTTTGCTGCTCCACTTGTTCAACCCCACCTAGTAATAACCTATACTTCCCTTGTTCCTGTTTTCCCATCTGGAAAACAGACAAAAGGCAACCAAACAACGCAAAGGTCTCAACAAATAAGGGATATCCAAAACCAGAGATGGCCAGAACTTCTGTACCCCTGATGAAATAGTCCTCATACAAAACCTGATAATCAAATTCCTTAATGCTAGGAATCACAGTGAAAAATAGTATCTGAACTGACTTCTGTCAGATGAGTGAGAACTAAGGTTAATTCAGTGTATCTGAAGCATAGAAAGTGAGGGCAAAAGTGGCACAAGATGGGACTAGAGAAGCAGAGAGGATTCTAGACCACGCAGAGTCTTAAAGGCCAACAGTGTGTTTTCTATTCTCAAAACAATGTTTGTGAGCGATGTTTATGAGCAACGTTCCAACTTGCTTTGAAGGTTTCTTGTGTGAAGAGTGGATTGGAAGGAAACAAGATATATGGACACTAGTTAGGACCTAATCGCAACAGACAGGCAAGTTCAGTATTAGGAAGTTGAGGAAGAGCTGGCTGACAGATTCCAAAGAAATTCAGGAGATGAACTGAAGCGGGCTTAATGGGGTAGGAGATGGAGGAAAGGAAGGTCTTAGGGAATTCAAGGGTTTACTGCACACATGAGCAAAGTCTCAAAATTAATCATTTGAACGTACAGAGGCGGATCTCCCAAATGACACCGGTTAGGAAGCAACGGTACGCCCTTTAGAATTCCTAGAGACAACACAAATCAACTGTTTCGATGGAAAATTCGGCGGGACCCTTGATTTCCATGGGAATACAGAGAAAAGAGACACTGATCTGGCTTGCAGGTATTTAGGAAGTTGTTAGCCGGACATCACCTACTAGTATCATGTAAGTAGGCCGTCCGAAGTAGGAAGCTTAGGGGAAAAACCTGGAGGAAAACTTAAAAGCTTAAGCCACACCTCTACACTACACCACCTTTCACAATTTCTTCTCAGATAAGCATCATCCCCATCAGTGAAGAAACTCGTACCTCATAATAGGAAAAACAGGCCTAAAGATTCAATGTGTGTCTTGGGAGGTCCCATCTATGCGATATCTTCCTGGGACCAGAAAAGGCCCCAGGAAGATCAATCTCTGCACCCCTGAAAGCTTACCACCAAGGAAAATGACTAGGTCCATAGATTTCCTCCCTCAAACCAGCTTACCTCACACATAGATCATTAGCAACTCAGCCCTTACTCACATTATCACAGTCACAAGAGTGGTTAGGGAGAAAAGCACTAACCAGGGGAACTAAAACAGAGGCAATCCAGGCCAAGCTGGGCTGGTGGCAGATATCTTGCTCCTTACGCTCGGGTGCATAATGCGACTCACCACAGTGCCTTTTTCACAGACCCTTTTGAACGTTTCTCCACAGAATCCAACAGCTCAAGTCAGTTCATGACGCTTCAAGGTCAACAATCGTCAAGAGAAAAACATGCAATATGTCTTACAATGTTGGATTCCTTACAAACAGGACAAGGAGATAACCATGTAGACAAAACCAGAGCATTTGAAAACATCTGTATTCTACAAACACACCAGTGAATGCTATAAATAAGGTACTATGACATAAAACAAAATGAAAACTAGATGTGAGACTGTTCTCTTCAGTGTACAGACTTCATGGCAGTTGCTGCACACTATCTAGCTACTTAGATCTTTAACTCTCTGTTCTGTTAATACCAAATGAGGCCCAAGTGTGTCAACCTGTTTCCCACAGAAACCAAAAAGTCTACATGCATCTCTTTTCTCCTGTGCCCTTTCACCTTACCTGCTCCCAATTCTCCACCAACGTCCTCCTCTTTCTCTAATTATTCTCCTCTTCATTTTGCTTGGCCTTGCCCCCAAGCATGCAAGACAGAGAGTCCTAGAGGTCCAAGATTCTAGAGTGGCTGTTTGCAAGGCGGAGGAGATTACAGTAGCTGCCACACTGTATATACTTCTGTGCAAAGAAAAAGGGACAGTGTTCAGAATGTCTCTCACATATAACAAGAGCTGGAGATGGCAGGATACCTGTGTGGCCCAAGGAACTAGAGCTAGCAAATTATGGGCCAAACAATTGCAACCAAAGGCTGGAAGAGGAAAGGTCTGCAACCAGCTCTGTCTCCTAGCTCTCTGGTATTTGCTGCCAACGGGCAGAGTCTATTTCGTGAAGCATCAAGCACTGAAAAGAAGACTCCTGCTGCTGGAAGTTGACAGGAAGTAACGTCCAATGCAAGATCAAGGCTTGTCCTCGAAGCAATGCCCATAATGGAAGAAAAAAAAAAAAGAGGAAGCGGAAGAGAAACGTTAAGTCGCAAGTCCAACCTGGCCCCCAGCCTAGCCCAGCCCAAGGAAGGTAGGAGTCAAGGAGAAGAAACTAAAAGAGAAGAGCCTTGGACCACAACATTCTCCACAAGGTACACTCAACAAACTTCACCCTACTCTTGAACCAAGTTACAAAGAGAGCTTCTTAATCCCTACTTTGGCTCCTTAAAAGCTGCTATCAGTTCACTCATTAGACACATCTGATTTCAGAACAACTGTAATAGTTCAAACTAGATGGCTCTTTCCTTCCTAAGGATTATTAATTAAATAAGATCTATATAGCTCTAAGTATATGATACATAAAATAGAATACTCTGTAGAATATAAGTAACTCTTAGTTCAGTGTATTAATGAACGTCTGTAAGAAATGTGGCAATGATTTCCCTAATGGAAGAGCCTGGGGGAGGTAAATCTGTCTTCTAGGATTTCCTCCCCAGAGCTCAGAAACTCAGGTGTTGTTTTAGCTCTCCTACACTCTCTTCACCCAAGCCCGCCTTCCTGTTGGGGATCGGACCTCCCTATTGGCTCTCTCATACCTTTCAACTGCCTGCTTTGTGACATCACTCTCCTACCAAACCTACTACCACTTGGTAGAGCCTTGGGGTTTCCGTGGAGCTGTTTGGACCAGTAACCAGTGACCTCTGTACTGGACACGTGCGCCGTTCAGCTGCAGCCACTCAGACATCCTCTAGTGTTGTCTCCTCATCCCTTGTACCTGCAGTGGATGCTTCCTCTTCTCTGACCATGTCAGGTAAGAAAAGAAACTTTGGAAAGTTTTGCGTTCGATTTCTTTTGCCCCTAAATTGAGTAGGAGATTCAAAATAGCATGGAATAATGAGGGAAAGTATTGAACTACACGTCTGGAGACCTAATTTCACTTTTGACTTTGACGTTTACTATCTGTGTGACTTTGGACAAATCACTGGCTGTCTCACAAAGCCTGTTGCTTTCCTTAACTGTTACGTTAGGATACCACGTTGGGTTGATCACTCTGATCCCCTTCTTTTCCAGTATTGAGCCTTAAAGGGTACCCATGTAGAAAACGAAATCAGACACTTCTCAAGAGTGTTTCAACAGAAACATAGAAAAGCCAGGGGACATAGAAAACTAGCAATATATACCAAGATGTTTCATCTCTAATGGTCTCCCTCCACTAGGATTTCGACTAGTTGAAAAGAGAGAATAGGGAGAGAGGATGGAGAGTACTGGGCTCTACAGGGAGGCACAGAGTCGAGCGTAAGGAAGTTTAGGATGGTTTTCATTAGCACAGGCCAACAGGCACCAAGAGATGGGAGAAAATGTAAGAATGAAGAGGGAAAGCATAGAGGAGCTCTCAAGAAAAACGGAGTTTGCAATGGAATGCTGATGGGAACCAAAGATTTTCAATTAAAGCAGAAACAGCACAGAGGGAAACCTGCTCAGAGCAGGGCAAAACCAAGTTGATGGTAGCAAACCCTTACATTAACAGACTAAGAAGGAAAGTAAGGCCAGAACAGGGGATCACCGGGAAAGGCAGCTTATCAGAAAAGTCATACTCCGTTTTCTTTCTTTTATTGCCTCTCTGAATACAGTTGGCCACTTGACAGTTTTGAATATAAACATTTTAGAAATACGTTTTAGAAATGATGCCTCCTATAAACAAGCAACCACAGTGGTTATCTAGGGGGCTGCTTTTCAGTGTTTTATTCTTTCTAATTTTTAAACTAGGTAGACATTTCACCAATTCAACATTTTAAGTGATATCTTCTAAATTGAATCAGAAGGACTATTTTCCTTGGTGTGATATGTAGGTTCTAAGGCAAGGCTGCTTTTCATTTTTACAGTTATTTCCTTCCTAACACAGAGAGCACATTGATCAACAGCCATCGTTCGCTTGCAGATCTTAGCTACCGAAGAAGAAGAAGAAGAAGAAAAAGTCAAGCCCCACATCTCTAATTCCCCCCACTTAGGGAATTCCCTGGCGGTCCAGTGCTTAGGACTCGGTGCTTTCACGGCCAGGGCCACGCGGCGCGGCCAAAGAAACAAAACAAACAAACATCCACGTTTATCGAAAACCATATTGTGGAGTCCTGTGGATTTTCTTACATTCGAAAATCTTTTTTAATTGGATTCTAGGCATGATGGTTTTTTGAGGTTTTGGGATGCCATCTTCTTGGATGCTGAAGATGATTCTAATCTAAGTTCTAGGATAAATCCAAAAACCTTCCTGATACATTTTAAGCTTCCTTTCTGCTTATTATATAAGCTATATTCATTGAAATATATATTTCTCCTAGGCTTAATACCTCTTACTTGCTGGGTAAAAATATGAAGGAGCACAATAATGAAACTCTTTTACACTTATTATTTTGCTGTCTGCTTCGTACCGGTTTTCATTGAAATACTTGTCTATATGTGTTGTGGCTACCTATACATGCACATTTATTGCATTCTGTTGCTTGTTATGCATTTTTTACTGACATACCTTCTCTGTCTGTATGCATTGGCTAGGAATTCATTCACCTCTATCACCTCCATCGTGTTTTCTGGTTAATAGTATTCACTAAACTAGAGTGGGCAAAATTCACTTTCATAATATTGCATGGATGGTACAGAATGCCATTTGTTAGTAAATTCATTAGGCTTCGATACTTGCCACATACCCCAGTTTTCATTAATATCTATGGATTTCTTTTTCGTTAACGTAATATGCTTGTCATGATTTTTCTTTGTCTTTCTAGAACTTATTGTATCTTCCTCCATATAAATCATACGCAACAGATCAGCTTATTCATCTATTAATTATTACTGCTATTATTATTGGTGGTGGTGTTATAACCACTTTATAGGTGAGGAATCTGAAGTAATCAGATAACTTTTCCCTTTCCAAAAGCACTTAAGAAATCCACTTTCGGGTAATCATTTTGAGGTAGGATGAGAAACCGGGCTTGAAGAGGGCAAAAATGACTCTTTCAATTCACCAGTTGGACTGAGCTGTACGTCACCTCTAGGTAATAGCGTGGGAACTGCACAAGCAAAGGGAGACACTGAAGACGACAATGGTAATAGCCGTACTGTTTTCTAATGGACAAAAAAAATGCCTATATTATAAGTTCTATTTCTCCTGCTTTCTGGCAGTATCATGCTCAGAGTGGAGTCCTGGCAAGGAAGTCAGGATACTTAGGTTCTGAAACCTGGTAATGATACTAACATAATGAGAGAACTTGAACAAGTCAACCCGACCTCTCTGAGCCTCAGTTTCCTTACTCACGAAATGAGACTGAGAACATCGAAGTTCTCTAAGGGCCTCCTAGTTCTAAAATGCTTCCAGTCTAGGAAATAGCATAGAAGTCAATACGAGTGCAGGCCGAAGGGAAAGACAGGGCAGGGAGAAGGTTGCTTCCAGCCTAGAGAACAATCTCTGAACCACACCACTTGGCTCTTCTGCCCGTCTGTGCCCAAGATGGGAGCACAGGCAGTTAATAGAGAAGAGTGGAAAACTGCTCAGTCCTTACAGCCATCATCAACTGTCTGATTTTGGGTTTCTCAGGAAGTAGTGATAGTAGAGGTGTCCTGATAGCAAGAACCTTCAGATGATGCCGTTCCTCAAACGTAGTGAGAATTTCTCAACCTCCCTGAGTTTTTCATGACCCTCTTGTTCTTACAGAAAATTTCCAACATCCATCTCTACTTGGAACTCTAAATTCTCTGCAGCATTCTCCTCCTGTGGTGAGCAATGCAACTTCCCTAACACGAAGTGTCTGCAACTTCTCCAGAGTCTCTGCCCCTGCCGTCAGTTCGGCATCGGCTACTGGTACCCCTTTCCAGACACTCATGGGTAGTGCCTACCTTTACCAACATTCTAGCACGACTATGTTATCTGGAGTTACTGACCACAGCCAGATCTCCACTTCAGCTGCTTCCTATCCAGGTGTTCTTGAGTGGGACATCACAGCAAGCACTGAAAAGAATTCTTCTTCACTCGGAGACTTTACTCTGGCACTCACTGACCGCCACACAGCTGCCTCCTCCATGTTTCTGGCAGCCCAGGATGATAAAACTTCAGACGCCAAGAACATGGTCCCTCTACATCCATCGCTTTCTGCCAGCCTTGCTCAGGGAACACCATCTCAGATTCCAAATCAGGGGCAGAGCCGCCTGTCACTTCCCTGCCAGGAAGGGAGCCAGGTATATTACTATAACCAAGGCACACTGGGGTCTTTACTGTACGGAGAACTTGGCTCCTGCCCGCAATCCTACGGCTCGGCGTCATACACAGGAAGTCGGGCCTCTGGGCAACCAGAAATGGGAATGGGACTGAAGGAGATTCAGCCCACAAATATCCGACCACCAGCTTCCACCTCTGCAGTCTGCCACCCTGTGTCTGCTCAACGCATCACAGAAACAAGTTTTCAAGGTGAGTATAACAAACGCCAGAGAAAGTTGAAGAATGAGGTCGGCATTCAAAAATGGGGTCAAATCGACAGCTGGGAAGGGGTGTAGAGGCAGGTAGAATTTAGATCCTGAGCCTTTAATAACCACTACCTTCGCTCAGTGCCCTCTGTTTTTAGACTCTCTATGAGAACACCTAGGGCTTCCCTGGTGGCGCCGTGGTTAAGAATCCGCCTGCCAATGCAATGCGGGGGACACGGGTTCGAGCCCTGGTCTGCGAAGATCCCACATGCCGTGCAGCAACTAAGCGCATGTGCCACAACGACGGAGCCTGCATTCTAGAGCCCGTGAGCCTCAACTACCGAAGCCCACGTGCCTACAGCCCATGCTCCGCAACAAGAGAAGCCACCGCGATGAGAAGCCCGCACACCGCAACCAAGAGTAGCCCCCGCTAGCCGCCAACTAGAGAAAGCCCGTGCACAGCAATGAGAGACCCAGTGCAGCCAAAAAAATAAATACGTAGAATAAATAAGTTCAAACAGTAAATAAATACATAAACATAAATTACAAAAAAAAAGAACACCTAATGCAGGTGGGACGGTGGGAGGGCCACTGTAGAGGTCATCTATGCTACATGTACAAGAACCCCGAGAGCACACCAATCGGTACCACACTTTTCACTGCTGTAGCCGATCGTTCCCCCTGTACTGCCACACTGTAGCACTCCCTTCCCTCATCTACTGCTATAGTCTCTTCGGAAGGTGTTTCAGAACTCTTGTTATGAGAGTGCCAGTTGAACTGTCCTCACTTCCTTCATTTATACCAGGATTGAAGACCTTGTGGTCCGAGATCCTGTCCAGAGAGCAAGCAGGCTAAGACTCTGTCTTTGTTGATGTATTTCATCAGCAAGGGCTCTACCCCCTCTCCTAGTTCATGGTGTGACGTGTTCTTGGCCTCTCGGGAAAGTGGGGAGAATGGAAAGGACCCTATATGAGAATGCTAGGCTTTGTAAAACATTTCAGGTTTTTAAAAATAAGACTCATTTTGTATTGGACTTATAACAGTCCTATGAAATACAAAGCGAGCCGAGAATCAGCGACAGGAAAGGCTCACCAGTAAGAATTACAACAGTCACCGCTTACCTCGTAGCATAGGGCACTGTCCGTGATCCTTAAGAAGAGTTAGTAGAAATGCCTTGCCCATCTTGCCCCTGAACCCCTTGAAAGGTACACGACTGCTGTGTTGGTGTTTAGGGGGAGCATCTCACTTACCAGGGACTGACTTCTCCCTTGATCCCTTTGTAGGGATGGAGACCTCCCCCCTGGTGATGAAAAATTCCCTGGGATTGCAACCTCCAAGCCAGACGTTTTGTGTGACACAAAGTCAAGAACTCCCCAAGTCCTGCAGTAGCAGAAACAGCCACATACTTGAGAGTAACCCACCATCTGAACTTGGGGACATTTCAGTGACAGCTCCAGTCCAGAGTGCCAGGCGTCTCCTGGCCCTGCCTCCAGCTCCAAGCCAGGGACAAATAGAGAGTAAGCACGTGGATGATATCAAAACCAAGCTTTCAAAGCCTCTGGATGCCTACCAGATCCCAACAGAGAACCAAGATCCTCCACTACTCCCTTTAGGAATCCCTGATATTCACCAGCCGCTGGCCTGCACCGATCCCCTCAGCCAAGAGGAGCAGCCTGGTTCTGAAAATGCTGATCTGGGAGAGAACAGCCGGAGTCGTCAGGACCTAGGGACACTTGAAAATGGGATTGAACCTAGCAGTGGTCTTGCAGACATTACTACACTGGCGGAGGATATTCACCTTCCCCAGCTCTTTAATCCTTTGAAAGATCTTGATCAATCCCAAGGTCCCAACGTGATCAAAGCTAAAGACACCAGAGCCATTAAGGTGAATCAGGTGCAGGAAAAGCCAAGTGTCATAAAGGTTCCCTCTGATCAACCCAGGAAGAACAAACAGAAAGCCTCTGAGCCTATCAGTGGCGCTCCCAAGGCCAAAATCCAGCCAAAGAATCCAGAGTGCCTGTTAGGGGGAGAAGTGGTTATATGCCACGCTGCAGTCAGTGACAGGGCTCCTGTGAACACGGCCAAGCACTCTCAAGGCAAACCTCAGAAAGCTGCATCCAGAAAGATCAGCAAAACTAAGAGCCACGGGCAGGAAAAGACCAAAAGGACCAGAGGGAGAAACAAGGCTGAAGAGAACAAGCAGTCAGGGAACAAAGTCAAGGCAGAAGAGAAGCCAGCAATCCCCCACACGAAGCGAAAGGAACACCAAACTGAGCTTCTCCAACAGAGCTTTCAAAAGCCTCGAACCTCCCTTGGCGTGCGCATGCTGGAGTCTGTGAAGGTTCTTCATGCGCTGGGGAAGAAGAATGAGACGAAAACTGGGCTCTCTTCCTGTCGGCTCTTGGGAAAGTCAAGCAACCCCAAAGACCCCCAGCCACCCCCAGCTATCCAGCCATGGCGGCATACCCCACGTGAGGGGAAGGGTCCTGAGAAAACGCAAGTCCAAGCCCAGAAACCAGACAGCAGTGCTGAAACAGAGTGTCCATCTCCAGCCCAGTATGAGCGGCCTCCTCCTGGGAAGGTCAAGTTGATACCTCTGCCTTTTTCTGCCTGGGACAAGCCTCAAGCTCGACCCGCTCCTCGGAGGCCACAGTCTCTGGCCTCACATCGGCCTGCTGGGGCTTACCGTGCCCAGCCTGGTTCTACTGACTCAGCTCAACCTGCTGCAGTCAATTCATCCCAGCCAGCTCCTGCCTCTTTGCCAGGCCCCGCCAAACCAGCTCAGCCAACTGTGACCAACCCAACCCAACCGGCTTGGACCAACCATACCCAGCCTCGTGTCCCTCAGTCTGCTGCTCCTAGGCCTGCACCCTCCAAAACTTCATCTGGCGCTCCTCTCCAGCGGGAGCCTGTTCCCCCTGCTGTGAATAAGCGCCAGTCCCCACCCAAGCTCCAAACCCAATTTCTACTCCAAGACTTCAGCAAGCAACGAGTTCCATGGAGGGAACCCAACGTGCCTGAGCCAGTCATGTCAAAGCCCATCGAACAAGAGCAGAGGCCAGAGCGAGAGGCCATGAAGAGGCGGGCTCAACAACAACGGGAGAATGCTGCCAGATACACCTCTTCGGGCAAGCTGCAATTTTTCACCGAGAGGGAAAACGAAATGGAAATTGCCGACTACTACGGATACGTCAAGTGAGAGCTGCTAGGATTCTTGGTGCCACCTTGGCTACCAGCTGTTCTTCCATACACAGGTAAGACAGGTATAGAACTGAATAAGTAAATGGAATACAATTAATAGACGAGTAACAAACCTTTCGAATTTTCAGATGCTGCTAACTGGGGCGTGAGAAAGGAAGGACTGAAAGTTGGATGGGAGAATGAAGGAAAGGGGTAAAAACTGAGCAAAGAGGAAGGAACTTGGCCCAGGGCTAGGAAGGCCAAAAGAGACGTATGGATTTAGGAAAGGAAGCAGGAGCGAGGATGAAACGGCAGAAGTAAAAAGCAGGGTCAGAGGTCTGGGTTGAAAGAACACAATTGGAGTAGAGTTGAAGGTGACAGAAGATGAGTCTAGGTTTACTAGGAGAAATAGAAAAAGTCTCTCGGGGACGCTGGCCTTAAGTCTCACAACCACCAGATAGGTATTTCAGAAAACAAGAGGTTCAGGACACATCTCTGAAAGGTCTGAGTTGCCTTATTCAGGTGTGACTGTAGTGGGGGAATAGGGAAATCTACCAGAGAAGTGGCTAGGGCTCAGAGTTATCCTAGGGGCAGCTGACGACAGGGGCAGAGCCAAGGGAACTGCTGGATCAGGAGGCCCACGAACAAATCAGGGGCATAGCCGCCTGTCACTTCCCTGCCAGGAAGGAAGCCAGGTATATTACTGTAACCAAGGCACACTGGGGTCTTTACTGTATGGAGAACTTGGCTCCTGCCCGCAATCCTACGGCTCGGCGTCATACACAGGAAGTAGGGCCTCTGGGCAACCAGAAATGGGAATGGGACTGAAGGAGATTCAGCCCACAAATATCCGACCACCAGCTTCCACCTCTGCAATCTGCCACCCTGTGTCTGCTCAACGCATCACAGAAACAAGTTTTCAAGGTGAGTATACAGACGGCAGAGAAAAGTTGAACAATGAGGTCAGCATTCAAAAATGGGGTCAAATCGACAGCTGGGAAGGGGTGTAGAGACAGGTAGAATTTAGATCCTGAGCCTTTAATAACCACTACCTTCTCTCAGTGCTCTCTGTTTTTAGACTCTATATGAGAACACCTAGGGCTTCCCTGGTGGCGCCTGCCAATGCAGGGGACACGGGTTCGAGCCCTGGTCTGCGAAGATCCCACATGCCGTGCAGCAACTAAGCGCATGTGCCACAACGACGGAGCCTGCATTCTAGAGCCCGTGAGCCTCAACTACCGAAGCCCACGTGCCTACAGCCCATGCTCCGCAACAAGAGAAGCCACCGCGATGAGATGCCCGCACACCGCAACCGAGAGTAGCCCCCGCTAGCCGCCAACTAGAGAAAGCCCGTGCACAGCAATGAGAGACCCAGTGCGGCCAAAAAAATAAATACGTAGAATAAATAAGTTCAAACACTAAATAAATACATAAACATAAATTACAAAAAAAAAGAACACCTAATGCAGGTGGGAAGGTGGGAGGGCCACTGTAGAGGTCATCTATGCTACATGTACAAGAACCCCGAGAGCACACCGATCGGTACCACACTTTTCACTGCTGTAGCCGATCATTCCCCCTGTACTGCCACACTGTAGCACTCCCTTCCCTCATCTACTGCTATAGTCTCTTTGGAAGGTGTTTCAGAACTCTTGTTATGAGAGTGCCAGTTGAACTGTCCTCACTTCCTTCATTTATACCAGGATTGAAGACCTTGTGGTCCGAGATCCTGTCCAGAGAGCAAGCAGGCTAAGGCTCTGTCTTTGTTGATGTATTTCATCAGAAAGGGCTCTACCCCCTCTCCTAGTTCATGGTGTGACGTGTTCTTGGCCTCTCGGGAAAGTGGGGAGAATGGAAAGGACCCTATATGAGAATGCTAGGCTCTGTAAAACATTTCAGGTTTTTAAAAATAAGACTCATTTTGTATTGGACTGACAACAGTCCTATGAAATACAAAGAAAGCCGAGAATCAGTGACAGGAAAGGATCACCAGTAAGAACTACAGCAGTCACCGCTTACCTCGTAGCATAGGGCACTGTCCGTGATCCTTAAGAAGAGTTAGTAGAAATGCCTTGCCCATCTTGCCCCTGAACCCCTTGAAAGGTACACGACTGCTGTGTTGGTGTTTAGGGGGAGCATCTCACTTACCAGGGACTGACTTCTCCCTTGATTCCTCTGTAGTGATGGAGACTTCCCCGCTGATGAAAAATTCCCTGGGATTGCAACCTCCAAGCCAGACAGCTTTCCTATGGAATGACAGAGAACTTGTCAAGGTGAAACACCAGTGTGCGGGAGAAAGGGAGGAAGAGAATGATGGAAATCGTTTCTGGGAAACTATTCTTACATTACGTGTTGTTTGTTCCCGGTAAATAAACTGAAATCTTCTTAACAGTAAAACAAAATCTAAACCACTAAAGCCAATAATACAGGAGTATAACTTTTGAAAAAAATTTCTTTGGCTGCGCAGCATGTGGGATCTTAGCTCCCCAACCAGGGATTGAACCCACGCCTGCTGCATTGGAAGCGCAGAGTCTTCACCACGGGACCACCGGGGAAGTCCCAGGACTATCACTTTTAAAGGAGAAGGTACAAACCCCTCGGTTCTATGAACTGGAGATTTTTAGTAAGAAGTCAATATATTTGTTGTTAGGCACATTTTATGTTAGGCTGTCTCCCTGCACAGGATGCAGGCGCCTTGAGAATGGAAGTCATATCCCTCTATAGTACGTCCCTCTTCTTTCTGCTTTGCAGTTTGCTGCTCCACTTGTTCAACCCCACCTAGTAATAACCTATACTTCCCTTGTTCCTGTTTTCCCATCTGGAAAACAGACAAAAGGCAACCAAACAACGCAAAGGTCTCAACAAATAAGGGATATCCAAAACCAGAGATGGCCAGAACTTCTGTACCCCTGATGAAATAGTCCTCATACAAAACCTGATAATCAAATTCCTTAATGCTAGGAATCACAGTGAAAAATAGTATCTGAACTGACTTCTGTCAGATGAGTGAGAACTAAGGTTAATTCAGTGTATCTGAAGCATAGAAAGTGAGGGCAAAAGTGGCACAAGATGGGACTAGAGAAGCAGAGAGGATTCTAGACCACGCAGAGTCTTAAAGGCCAACAGTGTGTTTTCTATTCTCAAAACAATGTTTGTGAGCGATGTTTATGAGCAACGTTCCAACTTGCTTTGAAGGTTTCTTGTGTGAAGAGTGGATTGGAAGGAAACAAGATATATGGACACTAGTTAGGACCTAATCGCAACAGACAGGCAAGTTCAGTATTAGGAAGTTGAGGAAGAGCTGGCTGACAGATTCCAAAGAAATTCAGGAGATGAACTGAAGCGGGCTTAATGGGGTAGGAGATGGAGGAAAGGAAGGTCTTAGGGAATTCAAGGGTTTACTGCACACATGAGCAAAGTCTCAAAATTAATCATTTGAACGTACAGAGGCGGATCTCCCAAATGACACCGGTTAGGAAGCAACGGTACGCCCTTTAGAATTCCTAGAGACAACACAAATCAACTGTTTCGATGGAAAATTCGGCGGGACCCTTGATTTCCATGGGAATACAGAGAAAAGAGACACTGATCTGGCTTGCAGGTATTCAGGAAGTTGTTAGCCGGACATCACCTACTAGTATCATGTAAGTAGGCCGTCCGAAGTAGGAAGCTTAGGGGAAAAACCTGGAGGAAAACTTAAAAGCTTAAGCCACACCTCTACACTACACCACCTTTCACAATTTCTTCTCAGATAAGCATCATCCCCATCAGTGAAGAAACTCGTACCTCATAATAGGAAAAACAGGCCTAAAGATTCAATGTGTGTCTTGGGAGGTCCCATCTATGCGATATCTTCCTGGGACCAGAAAAGGCCCCAGGAAGATCAATCTCTGCACCCCTGAAAGCTTACCACCAAGGAAAATGACTAGGTCCATAGATTTCCTCCCTCAAACCAGCTTACCTCACACATAGATCATTAGCAACTCAGCCCTTACTCACATTATCACAGTCACAAGAGTGGTTAGGGAGAAAAGCACTAACCAGGGGAACTAAAACAGAGGCAATCCAGGCCAAGCTGGGCTGGTGGCAGATATCTTGCTCCTTACGCTCGGGTGCATAATGCGACTCACCACAGTGCCTTTTTCACAGACCCTTTTGAACGTTTCTCCACAGAATCCAACAGCTCAAGTCAGTTCATGACGCTTCAAGGTCAACAATCGTCAAGAGAAAAACATGCAATATGTCTTACAATGTTGGATTCCTTACAAACAGGACAAGGAGATAACCATGTAGACAAAACCAGAGCATTTGAAAACATCTGTATTCTACAAACACACCAGTGAATGCTATAAATAAGGTACTATGACATAAAACAAAATGAAAACTAGATGTGAGACTGTTCTCTTCAGTGTACAGACTTCATGGCAGTTGCTGCACACTATCTAGCTACTTAGATCTTTAACTCTCTGTTCTGTTAATACCAAATGAGGCCCAAGTGTGTCAACCTGTTTCCCACAGAAACCAAAAAGTCTACATGCATCTCTTTTCTCCTGTGCCCTTTCACCTTACCTGCTCCCAATTCTCCACCAACGTCCTCCTCTTTCTCTAATTATTCTCCTCTTCATTTTGCTTGGCCTTGCCCCCAAGCATGCAAGACAGAGAGTCCTAGAGGTCCAAGATTCTAGAGTGGCTGTTTGCAAGGCGGAGGAGATTACAGTAGCTGCCACACTGTATATACTTCTGTGCAAAGAAAAAGGGACAGTGTTCAGAATGTCTCTCACATATAACAAGAGCTGGAGATGGCAGGATACCTGTGTGGCCCAAGGAACTAGAGCTAGCAAATTATGGGCCAAACAATTGCAACCAAAGGCTGGAAGAGGAAAGGTCTGCAACCAGCTCTGTCTCCTAGCTCTCTGGTATTTGCTGCCAACGGGCAGAGTCTATTTCGTGAAGCATCAAGCACTGAAAAGAAGACTCCTGCTGCTGGAAGTTGACAGGAAGTAACGTCCAATGCAAGATCAAGGCTTGTCCTCGAAGCAATGCCCATAATGGAAGAAAAAAAAAAAGAGGAAGCGGAAGAGAAACGTTAAGTCGCAAGTCCAACCTGGCCCCCAGCCTAGCCCAGCCCAAGGAAGGTAGGAGTCAAGGAGAAGAAACTAAAAGAGAAGAGCCTTGGACCACAACATTCTCCACAAGGTACACTCAACAAACTTCACCCTACTCTTGAACCAAGTTACAAAGAGAGCTTCTTAATCCCTACTTTGGCTCCTTAAAAGCTGCTATCAGTTCACTCATTAGACACATCTGATTTCAGAACAACTGTAATAGTTCAAACTAGATGGCTCTTTCCTTCCTAAGGATTATTAATTAAATAAGATCTATATAGCTCTAAGTATATGATACATAAAATAGAATACTCTGTAGAATATAAGTAACTCTTAGTTCAGTGTATTAATGAACGTCTGTAAGAAATGTGGCAATGATTTCCCTAATGGAAGAGCCTGGGGGAGGTAAATCTGTCTTCTAGGATTTCCTCCCCAGAGCTCAGAAACTCAGGTGTTGTTTTAGCTCTCCTACACTCTCTTCACCCAAGCCCGCCTTCCTGTTGGGGATCGGACCTCCCTATTGGCTCTCTCATACCTTTCAACTGCCTGCTTTGTGACATCACTCTCCTACCAAACCTACTACCACTTGGTAGAGCCTTGGGGTTTCCGTGGAGCTGTTTGGACCAGTAACCAGTGACCTCTGTACTGGACACGTGCGCCGTTCAGCTGCAGCCACTCAGACATCCTCTAGTGTTGTCTCCTCATCCCTTGTACCTGCAGTGGATGCTTCCTCTTCTCTGACCATGTCAGGTAAGAAAAGAAACTTTGGAAAGTTTTGCGTTCGATTTCTTTTGCCCCTAAATTGAGTAGGAGATTCAAAATAGCATGGAATAATGAGGGAAAGTATTGAACTACACGTCTGGAGACCTAATTTCACTTTTGACTTTGACGTTTACTATCTGTGTGACTTTGGACAAATCACTGGCTGTCTCACAAAGCCTGTTGCTTTCCTTAACTGTTACGTTAGGATACCACGTTGGGTTGATCACTCTGATCCCCTTCTTTTCCAGTATTGAGCCTTAAAGGGTACCCATGTAGAAAACGAAATCAGACACTTCTCAAGAGTGTTTCAACAGAAACATAGAAAAGCCAGGGGACATAGAAAACTAGCAATATATACCAAGATGTTTCATCTCTAATGGTCTCCCTCCACTAGGATTTCGACTAGTTGAAAAGAGAGAATAGGGAGAGAGGATGGAGAGTACTGGGCTCTACAGGGAGGCACAGAGTCGAGCGTAAGGAAGTTTAGGATGGTTTTCATTAGCACAGGCCAACAGGCACCAAGAGATGGGAGAAAATGTAAGAATGAAGAGGGAAAGCATAGAGGAGCTCTCAAGAAAAACGGAGTTTGCAATGGAATGCTGATGGGAACCAAAGATTTTCAATTAAAGCAGAAACAGCACAGAGGGAAACCTGCTCAGAGCAGGGCAAAACCAAGTTGATGGTAGCAAACCCTTACATTAACAGACTAAGAAGGAAAGTAAGGCCAGAACAGGGGATCACCGGGAAAGGCAGCTTATCAGAAAAGTCATACTCCGTTTTCTTTCTTTTATTGCCTCTCTGAATACAGTTGGCCACTTGACAGTTTTGAATATAAACATTTTAGAAATACGTTTTAGAAATGATGCCTCCTATAAACAAGCAACCACAGTGGTTATCTAGGGGGCTGCTTTTCAGTGTTTTATTCTTTCTAATTTTTAAACTAGGTAGACATTTCACCAATTCAACATTTTAAGTGATATCTTCTAAATTGAATCAGAAGGACTATTTTCCTTGGTGTGATATGTAGGTTCTAAGGCAAGGCTGCTTTTCATTTTTACAGTTATTTCCTTCCTAACACAGAGAGCACATTGATCAACAGCCATCGTTCGCTTGCAGATCTTAGCTACCGAAGAAGAAGAAGAAGAAGAAAAAGTCAAGCCCCACATCTCTAATTCCCCCCACTTAGGGAATTCCCTGGCGGTCCAGTGCTTAGGACTCGGTGCTTTCACGGCCAGGGCCACGCGGCGCGGCCAAAGAAACAAAACAAACAAACATCCACGTTTATCGAAAACCATATTGTGGAGTCCTGTGGATTTTCTTACATTCGAAAATCTTTTTTAATTGGATTCTAGGCATGATGGTTTTTTGAGGTTTTGGGATGCCATCTTCTTGGATGCTGAAGATGATTCTAATCTAAGTTCTAGGATAAATCCAAAAACCTTCCTGATACATTTTAAGCTTCCTTTCTGCTTATTATATAAGCTATATTCATTGAAATATATATTTCTCCTAGGCTTAATACCTCTTACTTGCTGGGTAAAAATATGAAGGAGCACAATAATGAAACTCTTTTACACTTATTATTTTGCTGTCTGCTTCGTACCGGTTTTCATTGAAATACTTGTCTATATGTGTTGTGGCTACCTATACATGCACATTTATTGCATTCTGTTGCTTGTTATGCATTTTTTACTGACATACCTTCTCTGTCTGTATGCATTGGCTAGGAATTCATTCACCTCTATCACCTCCATCGTGTTTTCTGGTTAATAGTATTCACTAAACTAGAGTGGGCAAAATTCACTTTCATAATATTGCATGGATGGTACAGAATGCCATTTGTTAGTAAATTCATTAGGCTTCGATACTTGCCACATACCCCAGTTTTCATTAATATCTATGGATTTCTTTTTCGTTAACGTAATATGCTTGTCATGATTTTTCTTTGTCTTTCTAGAACTTATTGTATCTTCCTCCATATAAATCATACGCAACAGATCAGCTTATTCATCTATTAATTATTACTGCTATTATTATTGGTGGTGGTGTTATAACCACTTTATAGGTGAGTAATCTGAAGTAATCAGATAACTTTTCCCTTTCCAAAAGCACTTAAGAAATCCACTTTCGGGTAATCATTTTGAGGTAGGATGAGAAACCGGGCTTGAAGAGGGCAAAAATGACTCTTTCAATTCACCAGTTGGACTGAGCTGTACGTCACCTCTAGGTAATAGCGTGGGAACTGCACAAGCAAAGGGAGACACTGAAGACGACAATGGTAATAGCCGTACTGTTTTCTAATGGACAAAAAAAATGCCTATATTATAAGTTCTATTTCTCCTGCTTTCTGGCAGTATCATGCTCAGAGTGGAGTCCTGGCAAGGAAGTCAGGATACTTAGGTTCTGAAACCTGGTAATGATACTAACATAATGAGAGAACTTGAACAAGTCAACCCGACCTCTCTGAGCCTCAGTTTCCTTACTCACGAAATGAGACTGAGAACATCGAAGTTCTCTAAGGGCCTCCTAGTTCTAAAATGCTTCCAGTCTAGGAAATAGCATAGAAGTCAATACGAGTGCAGGCCGAAGGGAAAGACAGGGCAGGGAGAAGGTTGCTTCCAGCCTAGAGAACAATCTCTGAACCACACCACTTGGCTCTTCTGCCCGTCTGTGCCCAAGATGGGAGCACAGGCAGTTAATAGAGAAGAGTGGAAAACTGCTCAGTCCTTACAGCCATCATCAACTGTCTGATTTTGGGTTTCTCAGGAAGTAGTGATAGTAGAGGTGTCCTGATAGCAAGAACCTTCAGATGATGCCGTTCCTCAAACGTAGTGAGAATTTCTCAACCTCCCTGAGTTTTTCATGACCCTCTTGTTCTTACAGAAAATTTCCAACATCCATCTCTACTTGGAACTCTAAATTCTCTGCAGCATTCTCCTCCTGTGGTGAGCAATGCAACTTCCCTAACACGAAGTGTCTGCAACTTCTCCAGAGTCTCTGCCCCTGCCGTCAGTTCGGCATCGGCTACTGGTACCCCTTTCCAGACACTCATGGGTAGTGCCTACCTTTACCAACATTCTAGCACGACTATGTTATCTGGAGTTACTGACCACAGCCAGATCTCCACTTCAGCTGCTTCCTATCCAGGTGTTCTTGAGTGGGACATCACAGCAAGCACTGAAAAGAATTCTTCTTCACTCGGAGACTTTACTCTGGCACTCACTGACCGCCACACAGCTGCCTCCTCCATGTTTCTGGCAGCCCAGGATGATAAAACTTCAGACGCCAAGAACATGGTCCCTCTACATCCATCGCTTTCTGCCAGCCTTGCTCAGGGAACACCATCTCAGATTCCAAATCAGGGGCAGAGCCGCCTGTCACTTCCCTGCCAGGAAGGGAGCCAGGTATATTACTATAACCAAGGCACACTGGGGTCTTTACTGTACGGAGAACTTGGCTCCTGCCCGCAATCCTACGGCTCGGCGTCATACACAGGAAGTCGGGCCTCTGGGCAACCAGAAATGGGAATGGGACTGAAGGAGATTCAGCCCACAAATATCCGACCACCAGCTTCCACCTCTGCAGTCTGCCACCCTGTGTCTGCTCAACGCATCACAGAAACAAGTTTTCAAGGTGAGTATAACAAACGCCAGAGAAAGTTGAAGAATGAGGTCGGCATTCAAAAATGGGGTCAAATCGACAGCTGGGAAGGGGTGTAGAGGCAGGTAGAATTTAGATCCTGAGCCTTTAATAACCACTACCTTCGCTCAGTGCCCTCTGTTTTTAGACTCTCTATGAGAACACCTAGGGCTTCCCTGGTGGCGCCGTGGTTAAGAATCCGCCTGCCAATGCAATGCGGGGGACACGGGTTCGAGCCCTGGTCTGCGAAGATCCCACATGCCGTGCAGCAACTAAGCGCATGTGCCACAACGACGGAGCCTGCATTCTAGAGCCCGTGAGCCTCAACTACCGAAGCCCACGTGCCTACAGCCCATGCTCCGCAACAAGAGAAGCCACCGCGATGAGAAGCCCGCACACCGCAACCAAGAGTAGCCCCCGCTAGCCGCCAACTAGAGAAAGCCCGTGCACAGCAATGAGAGACCCAGTGCAGCCAAAAAAATAAATACGTAGAATAAATAAGTTCAAACAGTAAATAAATACATAAACATAAATTACAAAAAAAAAGAACACCTAATGCAGGTGGGACGGTGGGAGGGCCACTGTAGAGGTCATCTATGCTACATGTACAAGAACCCCGAGAGCACACCAATCGGTACCACACTTTTCACTGCTGTAGCCGATCGTTCCCCCTGTACTGCCACACTGTAGCACTCCCTTCCCTCATCTACTGCTATAGTCTCTTCGGAAGGTGTTTCAGAACTCTTGTTATGAGAGTGCCAGTTGAACTGTCCTCACTTCCTTCATTTATACCAGGATTGAAGACCTTGTGGTCCGAGATCCTGTCCAGAGAGCAAGCAGGCTAAGACTCTGTCTTTGTTGATGTATTTCATCAGCAAGGGCTCTACCCCCTCTCCTAGTTCATGGTGTGACGTGTTCTTGGCCTCTCGGGAAAGTGGGGAGAATGGAAAGGACCCTATATGAGAATGCTAGGCTTTGTAAAACATTTCAGGTTTTTAAAAATAAGACTCATTTTGTATTGGACTTATAACAGTCCTATGAAATACAAAGCGAGCCGAGAATCAGCGACAGGAAAGGCTCACCAGTAAGAATTACAACAGTCACCGCTTACCTCGTAGCATAGGGCACTGTCCGTGATCCTTAAGAAGAGTTAGTAGAAATGCCTTGCCCATCTTGCCCCTGAACCCCTTGAAAGGTACACGACTGCTGTGTTGGTGTTTAGGGGGAGCATCTCACTTACCAGGGACTGACTTCTCCCTTGATCCCTTTGTAGGGATGGAGACCTCCCCCCTGGTGATGAAAAATTCCCTGGGATTGCAACCTCCAAGCCAGACGTTTTGTGTGACACAAAGTCAAGAACTCCCCAAGTCCTGCAGTAGCAGAAACAGCCACATACTTGAGAGTAACCCACCATCTGAACTTGGGGACATTTCAGTGACAGCTCCAGTCCAGAGTGCCAGGCGTCTCCTGGCCCTGCCTCCAGCTCCAAGCCAGGGACAAATAGAGAGTAAGCACGTGGATGATATCAAAACCAAGCTTTCAAAGCCTCTGGATGCCTACCAGATCCCAACAGAGAACCAAGATCCTCCACTACTCCCTTTAGGAATCCCTGATATTCACCAGCCGCTGGCCTGCACCGATCCCCTCAGCCAAGAGGAGCAGCCTGGTTCTGAAAATGCTGATCTGGGAGAGAACAGCCGGAGTCGTCAGGACCTAGGGACACTTGAAAATGGGATTGAACCTAGCAGTGGTCTTGCAGACATTACTACACTGGCGGAGGATATTCACCTTCCCCAGCTCTTTAATCCTTTGAAAGATCTTGATCAATCCCAAGGTCCCAACGTGATCAAAGCTAAAGACACCAGAGCCATTAAGGTGAATCAGGTGCAGGAAAAGCCAAGTGTCATAAAGGTTCCCTCTGATCAACCCAGGAAGAACAAACAGAAAGCCTCTGAGCCTATCAGTGGCGCTCCCAAGGCCAAAATCCAGCCAAAGAATCCAGAGTGCCTGTTAGGGGGAGAAGTGGTTATATGCCACGCTGCAGTCAGTGACAGGGCTCCTGTGAACACGGCCAAGCACTCTCAAGGCAAACCTCAGAAAGCTGCATCCAGAAAGATCAGCAAAACTAAGAGCCACGGGCAGGAAAAGACCAAAAGGACCAGAGGGAGAAACAAGGCTGAAGAGAACAAGCAGTCAGGGAACAAAGTCAAGGCAGAAGAGAAGCCAGCAATCCCCCACACGAAGCGAAAGGAACACCAAACTGAGCTTCTCCAACAGAGCTTTCAAAAGCCTCGAACCTCCCTTGGCGTGCGCATGCTGGAGTCTGTGAAGGTTCTTCATGCGCTGGGGAAGAAGAATGAGACGAAAACTGGGCTCTCTTCCTGTCGGCTCTTGGGAAAGTCAAGCAACCCCAAAGACCCCCAGCCACCCCCAGCTATCCAGCCATGGCGGCATACCCCACGTGAGGGGAAGGGTCCTGAGAAAACGCAAGTCCAAGCCCAGAAACCAGACAGCAGTGCTGAAACAGAGTGTCCATCTCCAGCCCAGTATGAGCGGCCTCCTCCTGGGAAGGTCAAGTTGATACCTCTGCCTTTTTCTGCCTGGGACAAGCCTCAAGCTCGACCCGCTCCTCGGAGGCCACAGTCTCTGGCCTCACATCGGCCTGCTGGGGCTTACCGTGCCCAGCCTGGTTCTACTGACTCAGCTCAACCTGCTGCAGTCAATTCATCCCAGCCAGCTCCTGCCTCTTTGCCAGGCCCCGCCAAACCAGCTCAGCCAACTGTGACCAACCCAACCCAACCGGCTTGGACCAACCATACCCAGCCTCGTGTCCCTCAGTCTGCTGCTCCTAGGCCTGCACCCTCCAAAACTTCATCTGGCGCTCCTCTCCAGCGGGAGCCTGTTCCCCCTGCTGTGAATAAGCGCCAGTCCCCACCCAAGCTCCAAACCCAATTTCTACTCCAAGACTTCAGCAAGCAACGAGTTCCATGGAGGGAACCCAACGTGCCTGAGCCAGTCATGTCAAAGCCCATCGAACAAGAGCAGAGGCCAGAGCGAGAGGCCATGAAGAGGCGGGCTCAACAACAACGGGAGAATGCTGCCAGATACACCTCTTCGGGCAAGCTGCAATTTTTCACCGAGAGGGAAAACGAAATGGAAATTGCCGACTACTACGGATACGTCAAGTGAGAGCTGCTAGGATTCTTGGTGCCACCTTGGCTACCAGCTGTTCTTCCATACACAGGTAAGACAGGTATAGAACTGAATAAGTAAATGGAATACAATTAATAGACGAGTAACAAACCTTTCGAATTTTCAGATGCTGCTAACTGGGGCGTGAGAAAGGAAGGACTGAAAGTTGGATGGGAGAATGAAGGAAAGGGGTAAAAACTGAGCAAAGAGGAAGGAACTTGGCCCAGGGCTAGGAAGGCCAAAAGAGACGTATGGATTTAGGAAAGGAAGCAGGAGCGAGGATGAAACGGCAGAAGTAAAAAGCAGGGTCAGAGGTCTGGGTTGAAAGAACACAATTGGAGTAGAGTTGAAGGTGACAGAAGATGAGTCTAGGTTTACTAGGAGAAATAGAAAAAGTCTCTCGGGGACGCTGGCCTTAAGTCTCACAACCACCAGATAGGTATTTCAGAAAACAAGAGGTTCAGGACACATCTCTGAAAGGTCTGAGTTGCCTTATTCAGGTGTGACTGTAGTGGGGGAATAGGGAAATCTACCAGAGAAGTGGCTAGGGCTCAGAGTTATCCTAGGGGCAGCTGATGACAGGGGCAGAGCCAAGGGAACTGCTGGATCAGGAGGCCCACGAACAAATCAGGGGCATAGCCGCCTGTCACTTCCCTGCCAGGAAGGAAGCCAGGTATATTACTGTAACCAAGGCACACTGGGGTCTTTACTGTATGGAGAACTTGGCTCCTGCCCGCAATCCTACGGCTCTGCGTCACACACAGGAAGTAGGGCCTCTGGGCAACCAGAAATGGGAATGGGACTGAAGGAGATTCAGCCCACAAATATCCGACCACCAGCTTCCACCTCTGCAATCTGCCACCCTGTGTCTGCTCAACGCATCACAGAAACAAGTTTTCAAGGTGAGTATATAGACGGCAGAGAAAAGTTGAACAATGAGGTCAGCATTCAAAAATGGGGTCAAATCGACAGCTGGGAAGGGGTGTAGAGACAGGTAGAATTTAGATCCTGAGCCTTTAATAACCACTACCTTCTCTCAGTGCTCTCTGTTTTTAGACTCTATATGAGAACACCTAGGGCTTCCCTGGTGGCGCCTGCCAATGCAGGGGACACGGGTTCGAGCCCTGGTCTGCGAAGATCCCACATGCCGTGCAGCAACTAAGCGCATGTGCCACAACGACGGAGCCTGCATTCTAGAGCCCGTGAGCCTCAACTACCGAAGCCCACGTGCCTACAGCCCATGCTCCGCAACAAGAGAAGCCACCGCGATGAGATGCCCGCACACCGCAACCGAGAGTAGCCCCCGCTAGCCGCCAACTAGAGAAAGCCCGTGCACAGCAATGAGAGACCCAGTGCGGCCAAAAAAATAAATACGTAGAATAAATAAGTTCAAACAGTAAATAAATACATAAACATAAATTACAAAAAAAAAGAACACCTAATGCAGGTGGGAAGGTGGGAGGGCCACTGTAGAGGTCATCTATGCTACATGTACAAGAACCCCGAGAGCACACCGATCGGTACCACACTTTTCACTGCTGTAGCCGATCATTCCCCCTGTACTGCCACACTGTAGCACTCCCTTCCCTCATCTACTGCTATAGTCTCTTTGGAAGGTGTTTCAGAACTCTTGTTATGAGAGTGCCAGTTGAACTGTCCTCACTTCCTTCATTTATACCAGGATTGAAGACCTTGTGGTCCGAGATCCTGTCCAGAGAGCAAGCAGGCTAAGACTCTGTCTTTGTTGATGTATTTCATCAGAAAGGGCTCTACCCCCTCTCCTAGTTCATGGTGTGACGTGTTCTTGGCCTCTCGGGAAAGTGGGGAGAATGGAAAGGACCCTATATGAGAATGCTAGGCTCTGTAAAACATTTCAGGTTTTTAAAAATAAGACTCATTTTGTATTGGACTGACAACAGTCCTATGAAATACAAAGAAAGCCGAGAATCAGTGACAGGAAAGGATCACCAGTAAGAACTACAGCAGTCACCGCTTACCTCGTAGCATAGGGCACTGTCCGTGATCCTTAAGAAGAGTTAGTAGAAATGCCTTGCCCATCTTGCCCCTGAACCCCTTGAAAGGTACACGACTGCTGTGTTGGTGTTTAGGGGGAGCATCTCACTTACCAGGGACTGACTTCTCCCTTGATTCCTCTGTAGTGATGGAGACTTCCCCGCTGATGAAAAATTCCCTGGGATTGCAACCTCCAAGCCAGACAGCTTTCCTATGGAATGACAGAGAACTTGTCAAGGTGAAACACCAGTCTGCGGGAGAAAGGGAGGAAGAGAATGATGGAAATCGTTTCTGGGAAACTATTCTTACATTACGTGTTGTTTGTTCCCGGTAAATAAACTGAAATCTTCTTAACAGTAAAACAAAATCTAAACCACTAAAGCCAATAATACAGGAGTATAACTTTTGAAAAAAATTTCTTTGGCTGCGCAGCATGTGGGATCTTAGCTCCCCAACCAGGGATTGAACCCACGCCTGCTGCATTGGAAGCGCAGAGTCTTCACCACGGGACCACCGGGGAAGTCCCAGGACTATCACTTTTAAAGGAGAAGGTACAAACCCCTCGGTTCTATGAACTGGAGATTTTTAGTAAGAAGTCAATATATTTGTTGTTAGGCACATTTTATGTTAGGCTGTCTCCCTGCACAGGATGCAGGCGCCTTGAGAATGGAAGTCATATCCCTCTATAGTACGTCCCTCTTCTTTCTGCTTTGCAGTTTGCTGCTCCACTTGTTCAACCCCACCTAGTAATAACCTATACTTCCCTTGTTCCTGTTTTCCCATCTGGAAAACAGACAAAAGGCAACCAAACAACGCAAAGGTCTCAACAAATAAGGGATATCCAAAACCAGAGATGGCCAGAACTTCTGTACCCCTGATGAAATAGTCCTCATACAAAACCTGATAATCAAATTCCTTAATGCTAGGAATCACAGTGAAAAATAGTATCTGAACTGACTTCTGTCAGATGAGTGAGAACTAAGGTTAATTCAGTGTATCTGAAGCATAGAAAGTGAGGGCAAAAGTGGCACAAGATGGGACTAGAGAAGCAGAGAGGATTCTAGACCACGCAGAGTCTTAAAGGCCAACAGTGTGTTTTCTATTCTCAAAACAATGTTTGTGAGCGATGTTTATGAGCAACGTTCCAACTTGCTTTGAAGGTTTCTTGTGTGAAGAGTGGATTGGAAGGAAACAAGATATATGGACACTAGTTAGGACCTAATCGCAACAGACAGGCAAGTTCAGTATTAGGAAGTTGAGGAAGAGCTGGCTGACAGATTCCAAAGAAATTCAGGAGATGAACTGAAGCGGGCTTAATGGGGTAGGAGATGGAGGAAAGGAAGGTCTTAGGGAATTCAAGGGTTTACTGCACACATGAGCAAAGTCTCAAAATTAATCATTTGAACGTACAGAGGTGGATCTCCCAAATGACACCGGTTAGGAAGCAACGGTACGCCCTTTAGAATTCCTAGAGACAACACAAATCAACTGTTTCGATGGAAAATTCGGCGGGACCCTTGATTTCCATGGGAATACAGAGAAAAGAGACACTGATCTGGCTTGCAGGTATTTAGGAAGTTGTTAGCCGGACATCACCTACTAGTATCATGTAAGTAGGCCGTCCGAAGTAGGAAGCTTAGGGGAAAAACCTGGAGGAAAACTTAAAAGCTTAAGCCACACCTCTACACTACACCACCTTTCACAATTTCTTCTCAGATAAGCATCATCCCCATCAGTGAAGAAACTCGTACCTCATAATAGGAAAAACAGGCCTAAAGATTCAATGTGTGTCTTGGGAGGTCCCATCTATGCGATATCTTCCTGGGACCAGAAAAGGCCCCAGGAAGATCCATCTCTGCACCCCTGAAAGCTTACCACCAAGGAAAATGACTAGGTCCATAGATTTCCTCCCTCAAACCAGCTTACCTCACACATAGATCATTAGCAACTCAGCCCTTACTCACATTATCACAGTCACAAGAGTGGTTAGGGAGAAAAGCACTAACCAGGGGAACTAAAACAGAGGCAATCCAGGCCAAGCTGGGCTGGTGGCAGATATCTTGCTCCTTACGCTCGGGTGCATAATGCGACTCACCACAGTGCCTTTTTCACAGACCCTTTTGAACGTTTCTCCACAGAATCCAACAGCTCAAGTCAGTTCATGACGCTTCAAGGTCAACAATCGTCAAGAGAAAAACATGCAATATGTCTTACAATGTTGGATTCCTTACAAACAGGACAAGGAGATAACCATGTAGACAAAACCAGAGCATTTGAAAACATCTGTATTCTACAAACACACCAGTGAATGCTATAAATAAGGTACTATGACATAAAACAAAATGAAAACTAGATGTGAGACTGTTCTCTTCAGTGTACAGACTTCATGGCAGTTGCTGCACACTATCTAGCTACTTAGATCTTTAACTCTCTGTTCTGTTAATACCAAATGAGGCCCAAGTGTGTCAACCTGTTTCCCACAGAAACCAAAAAGTCTACATGCATCTCTTTTCTCCTGTGCCCTTTCACCTTACCTGCTCCCAATTCTCCACCAACGTCCTCCTCTTTCTCTAATTATTCTCCTCTTCATTTTGCTTGGCCTTGCCCCCAAGCATGCAAGACAGAGAGTCCTAGAGGTCCAAGATTCTAGAGTGGCTGTTTGCAAGGCGGAGGAGATTACAGTAACTGCCACACTGTATATACTTCTGTGCAAAGAAAAAGGGACAGTGTTCAGAATGTCTCTCACATATAACAAGAGCTGGAGATGGCAGGATACCTGTGTGGCCCAAGGAACTAGAGCTAGCAAATTATGGGCCAAACAATTGCAACCAAAGGCTGGAAGAGGAAAGGTCTGCAACCAGCTCTGTCTCCTAGCTCTCTGGTATTTGCTGCCAACGGGCAGAGTCTATTTCGTGAAGCATCAAGCACTGAAAAGAAGACTCCTGCTGCTGGAAGTTGACAGGAAGTAACGTCCAATGCAAGATCAAGGCTTGTCCTCGAAGCAATGCCCATAATGGAAGAAAAAAAAAAAGAGGAAGCGGAAGAGAAATGTTAAGTCGCAAGTCCAACCTGGCCCCCAGCCTAGCCCAGCCCAAGGAAGGTAGGAGTCAAGGAGAAGAAACTAAAAGAGAAGAGCCTTGGACCACAACATTCTCCACAAGGTACACTCAACAAACTTCACCCTACTCTTGAACCAAGTTACAAAGAGAGCTTCTTAATCCCTACTTTGGCTCCTTAAAAGCTGCTATCAGTTCACTCATTAGACACATCTGATTTCAGAACAACTGTAATAGTTCAAACTAGATGGCTCTTTCCTTCCTAAGGATTATTAATTAAATAAGATCTATATAGCTCTAAGTATATGATACATAAAATAGAATACTCTGTAGAATATAAGTAACTCTTAGTTCAGTGTATTAATGAACGTCTGTAAGAAATGTGGCAATGATTTCCCTAATGGAAGAGCCTGGGGGAGGTAAATCTGTCTTCTAGGATTTCCTCCCCAGAGCTCAGAAACTCAGGTGTTGTTTTAGCTCTCCTACACTCTCTTCACCCAAGCCCGCCTTCCTGTTGGGGATCGGACCTCCCTATTGGCTCTCTCATACCTTTCAACTGCCTGCTTTGTGACATCACTCTCCTACCAAACCTACTACCACTTGGTAGAGCCTTGGGGTTCCCGTGGAGCTGTTTGGACCAGTAACCAGTGACCTCTGTACTGGACACGTGCGCCGTTCAGCTGCAGCCACTCAGACATCCTCTAGTGTTGTCTCCTCATCCCTTGTACCTGCAGTGGATGCTTCCTCTTCTCTGACCATGTCAGGTAAGAAAAGAAACTTTGGAAAGTTTTGCGTTCGATTTCTTTTGCCCCTAAATTGAGTAGGAGATTCAAAATAGCATGGAATAATGAGGGAAAGTATTGAACTACAAGTCTGGAGACCTAATTTCACTTTTGACTTTGACGTTTACTATCTGTGTGACTTTGGACAAATCACTGGCTGTCTCACAAAGCCTGTTGCTTTCCTTAACTGTTACGTTAGGATACCACATTGGGTTGATCACTCTGATCCCCTTCTTTTCCAGTATTGAGCCTTAAAGGGTACCCATGTAGAAAACGAAATCAGACACTTCTCAAGAGTGTTTCAACAGAAACATAGAAAAGCCAGGGGACATAGAAAACTAGCAATATATACCAAGATGTTTCATCTCTAATGGTCTCCCTCCACTAGGATTTCGACTAGTTGAAAAGAGAGAATAGGGAGAGAGGATGGAGAGTACTGGGCTCTACAGGGAGGCACAGAGTCGAGCGTAAGGAAGTTTAGGATGGTTTTCATTAGCACAGGCCAACAGGCACCAAGAGATGGGAGAAAATGTAAGAATGAAGAGGGAAAGCATAGAGGAGCTCTCAAGAAAAACGGAGTTTGCAATGGAATGCTGATGGGAACCAAAGATTTTCAATTAAAGCAGAAACAGCACAGAGGGAAACCTGCTCAGAGCAGGGCAAAACCAAGTTGATGGTAGCAAACCCTTACATTAACAGACTAAGAAGGAAAGTAAGGCCAGAACAGGGGATCACCGGGAAAGGCAGCTTATCAGAAAAGTCATACTCCGTTTTCTTTCTTTTATTGCCTCTCTGAATACAGTTGGCCACTTGACAGTTTTGAATATAAACATTTTAGAAATACGTTTTAGAAATGATGCCTCCTATAAACAAGCAACCACAGTGGTTATCTAGGGGGCTGCTTTTCAGTGTTTTATTCTTTCTAATTTTTAAACTAGGTAGACATTTCACCAATTCAACATTTTAAGTGATATCTTCTAAATTGAATCAGAAGGACTATTTTCCTTGGTGTGATATGTAGGTTCTAAGGCAAGGCTGCTTTTCATTTTTACAGTTATTTCCTTCCTAACACAGAGAGCACATTGATCAACAGCCATCGTTCGCTTGCAGATCTTAGCTACCGAAGAAGAAGAAGAAGAAGAAGAAAAAGTCAAGCCCCACATCTCTAATTCCCCCCACTTAGGGAATTCCCTGGCGGTCCAGTGCTTAGGACTCGGTGCTTTCACGGCCAGGGCCACGCGGCGCGGCCAAAGAAACAAAACAAACAAACATCCACGTTTATCGAAAACCATATTGTGGAGTCCTGTGGATTTTCTTACATTCGAAAATCTTTTTTAATTGGATTCTAGGCATGATGGTTTTTTGAGGTTTTGGGATGCCATCTTCTTGGATGCTGAAGATGATTCTAATCTAAGTTCTAGGATAAATCCAAAAACCTTCCTGATACATTTTAAGCTTCCTTTCTGCTTATTATATAAGCTATATTCATTGAAATATATATTTCTCCTAGGCTTAATACCTCTTACTTGCTGGGTAAAAATATGAAGGAGCACAATAATGAAACTCTTTTACACTTATTATTTTGCTGTCTGCTTCGTACCGGTTTTCATTGAAATACTTGTCTATATGTGTTGTGGCTACCTATACATGCACATTTATTGCATTCTGTTGCTTGTTATGCATTTTTTACTGACATACCTTCTCTGTCTGTATGCATTGGCTAGGAATTCATGCACCTCTATCACCTCCATCGTGTTTTCTGGTTAATAGTATTCACTAAAATAGAGTGGGCAAAATTCACTTTCATAATATTGCATGGATGGTACAGAATGCCATTTGTTAGTAAATTCATTAGGCTTCGATACTTGCCACATACCCCAGTTTTCATTAATATCTATGGATTTCTTTTTCGTTAACGTAATATGCTTGTCATGATTTTTCTTTGTCTTTCTAGAACTTATTGTATCTTCCTCCATATAAATCATACGCAACAGATCAGCTTATTCATCTATTAATTATTACTGCTATTATTATTGGTGGTGGTGTTATAACCACTTTATAGATGAGTAATCTGAAGTAATCAGATAACTTTTCCCTTTCCAAAAGCACTTAAGAAATCCACTTTCGGGTAATCATTTTGAGGTAGGATGAGAAACCAGGCTTGAAGAGGGCAAAAATGACTCTTTCAATTCACCAGTTGGACTGAGCTGTACGTCACCTCTAGGTAATAGCGTGGGAACTGCACAAGCAAAGGGAGACACTGAAGACGACAATGGTAATAGCCGTACTGTTTTCTAATGGACAAAAAAAATGCCTATATTATAAGTTCTATTTCTCCTGCTTTCTGGCAGTATCATGCTCAGAGTGGAGTCCTGGCAAGGAAGTCAGGATACTTAGGTTCTGAAACCTGGTAATGATACTAACATAATGAGAGAACTTGAACAAGTCAACCCGACCTCTCTGAGCCTCAGTTTCCTTACTCACGAAATGAGACTGAGAACATCGAAGTTCTCTAAGGGCCTCCTAGTTCTAAAATGCTTCCAGTCTAGGAAATAGCATAGAAGTCAATACGAGTGCAGGCCGAAGGGAAAGACAGGGCAGGGAGAAGGTTGCTTCCAGCCTAGAGAACAATCTCTGAACCACACCACTTGGCTCTTCTGCCCGTCTGTGCCCAAGATGGGAGCACAGGCAGTTAATAGAGAAGAGTGGAAAACTGCTCAGTCCTTACAGCCATCATCAACTGTCTGATTTTGGGTTTCTCAGGAAGTAGTGATAGTAGAGGTGTCCTGATAGCAAGAACCTTCAGATGATGCCGTTCCTCAAACGTAGTGAGAATTTCTCAACCTCCCTGAGTTTTTCATGACCCTCTTGTTCTTACAGAAAATTTCCAACATCCATCTCTACTTGGAACTCTAAATTCTCTGCAGCATTCTCCTCCTGTGGTGAGCAATGCAACTTCCCTAACACGAAGTGTCTGCAACTTCTCCAGAGTCTCTGCCCCTGCCGTCAGTTCGGCATCGGCTACTGGTACCCCTTTCCAGACACTCATGGGTAGTGCCTACCTTTACCAACATTCTAGCACGACTATGTTATCTGGAGTTACTGACCACAGCCAGATCTCCACTTCAGCTGCTTCCTATCCAGGTGTTCTTGAGTGGGACATCACAGCAAGCACTGAAAAGAATTCTTCTTCACTCGGAGACTTTACTCTGGCACTCACTGACCGCCACACAGCTGCCTCCTCCATGTTTCTGGCAGCCCAGGATGATAAAACTTCAGACGCCAAGAACATGGTCCCTCTACATCCATCGCTTTCTGCCAGCCTTGCTCAGGGAACACCATCTCAGATTCCAAATCAGGGGCAGAGCCGCCTGTCACTTCCCTGCCAGGAAGGGAGCCAGGTATATTACTATAACCAAGGCACACTGGGGTCTTTACTGTACGGAGAACTTGGCTCCTGCCCGCAATCCTACGGCTCGGCGTCATACACAGGAAGTCGGGCCTCTGGGCAACCAGAAATGGGAATGGGACTGAAGGAGATTCAGCCCACAAATATCCGACCACCAGCTTCCACCTCTGCAGTCTGCCACCCTGTGTCTGCTCAACGCATCACAGAAACAAGTTTTCAAGGTGAGTATAACAAACGCCAGAGAAAGTTGAAGAATGAGGTCGGCATTCAAAAATGGGGTCAAATCGACAGCTGGGAAGGGGTGTAGAGGCAGGTAGAATTTAGATCCTGAGCCTTTAATAACCACTACCTTCGCTCAGTGCCCTCTGTTTTTAGACTCTCTATGAGAACACCTAGGGCTTCCCTGGTGGCGCCGTGGTTAAGAATCCGCCTGCCAATGCAATGCGGGGGACACGGGTTCGAGCCCTGGTCTGCGAAGATCCCACATGCCGTGCAGCAACTAAGCGCATGTGCCACAACGACGGAGCCTGCATTCTAGAGCCCGTGAGCCTCAACTACCGAAGCCCACGTGCCTACAGCCCATGCTCCGCAACAAGAGAAGCCACCGCGATGAGAAGCCCGCACACCGCAACCAAGAGTAGCCCCCGCTAGCCGCCAACTAGAGAAAGCCCGTGCACAGCAATGAGAGACCCAGTGCAGCCAAAAAAATAAATACGTAGAATAAATAAGTTCAAACAGTAAATAAATACATAAACATAAATTACAAAAAAAAAGAACACCTAATGCAGGTGGGACGGTGGGAGGGCCACTGTAGAGGTCATCTATGCTACATGTACAAGAACCCCGAGAGCACACCAATCGGTACCACACTTTTCACTGCTGTAGCCGATCGTTCCCCCTGTACTGCCACACTGTAGCACTCCCTTCCCTCATCTACTGCTATAGTCTCTTCGGAAGGTGTTTCAGAACTCTTGTTATGAGAGTGCCAGTTGAACTGTCCTCACTTCCTTCATTTATACCAGGATTGAAGACCTTGTGGTCCGAGATCCTGTCCAGAGAGCAAGCAGGCTAAGACTCTGTCTTTGTTGATGTATTTCATCAGCAAGGGCTCTACCCCCTCTCCTAGTTCATGGTGTGACGTGTTCTTGGCCTCTCGGGAAAGTGGGGAGAATGGAAAGGACCCTATATGAGAATGCTAGGCTTTGTAAAACATTTCAGGTTTTTAAAAATAAGACTCATTTTGTATTGGACTTATAACAGTCCTATGAAATACAAAGCGAGCCGAGAATCAGCGACAGGAAAGGCTCACCAGTAAGAATTACAACAGTCACCGCTTACCTCGTAGCATAGGGCACTGTCCGTGATCCTTAAGAAGAGTTAGTAGAAATGCCTTGCCCATCTTGCCCCTGAACCCCTTGAAAGGTACACGACTGCTGTGTTGGTGTTTAGGGGGAGCATCTCACTTACCAGGGACTGACTTCTCCCTTGATCCCTTTGTAGGGATGGAGACCTCCCCCCTGGTGATGAAAAATTCCCTGGGATTGCAACCTCCAAGCCAGACGTTTTGTGTGACACAAAGTCAAGAACTCCCCAAGTCCTGCAGTAGCAGAAACAGCCACATACTTGAGAGTAACCCACCATCTGAACTTGGGGACATTTCAGTGACAGCTCCAGTCCAGAGTGCCAGGCGTCTCCTGGCCCTGCCTCCAGCTCCAAGCCAGGGACAAATAGAGAGTAAGCACGTGGATGATATCAAAACCAAGCTTTCAAAGCCTCTGGATGCCTACCAGATCCCAACAGAGAACCAAGATCCTCCACTACTCCCTTTAGGAATCCCTGATATTCACCAGCCGCTGGCCTGCACCGATCCCCTCAGCCAAGAGGAGCAGCCTGGTTCTGAAAATGCTGATCTGGGAGAGAACAGCCGGAGTCGTCAGGACCTAGGGACACTTGAAAATGGGATTGAACCTAGCAGTGGTCTTGCAGACATTACTACACTGGCGGAGGATATTCACCTTCCCCAGCTCTTTAATCCTTTGAAAGATCTTGATCAATCCCAAGGTCCCAACGTGATCAAAGCTAAAGACACCAGAGCCATTAAGGTGAATCCGGTGCAGGAAAAGCCAAGTGTCATAAAGGTTCCCTCTGATCAACCCAGGAAGAACAAACAGAAAGCCTCTGAGCCTATCAGTGGCGCTCCCAAGGCCAAAATCCAGCCAAAGAATCCAGAGTGCCTGTTAGGGGGAGAAGTGGTTATATGCCACGCTGCAGTCAGTGACAGGGCTCCTGTGAACACGGCCAAGCACTCTCAAGGCAAACCTCAGAAAGCTGCATCCAGAAAGATCAGCAAAACTAAGAGCCACGGGCAGGAAAAGACCAAAAGGACCAGAGGGAGAAACAAGGCTGAGGAGAACAAGCAGTCAGGGAACAAAGTCAAGGCAGAAGAGAAGCCAGCAATCCCCCACACGAAGCGAAAGGAACACCAAACTGAGCTTCTCCAACAGAGCTTTCAAAAGCCTCGAACCTCCCTTGGCGTGCGCATGCTGGAGTCTGTGAAGGTTCTTCATGCGCTGGGGAAGAAGAATGAGACGAAAACTGGGCTCTCTTCCTGTCGGCTCTTGGGAAAGTCAAGCAACCCCAAAGACCCCCAGCCACCCCCAGCTATCCAGCCATGGCGGCATACCCCACGTGAGGGGAAGGGTCCTGAGAAAACGCAAGTCCAAGCCCAGAAACCAGACAGCAGTGCTGAAACAGAGTGTCCGTCTCCAGCCCAGTATGAGCGGCCTCCTCCTGGGAAGGTCAAGTTGATACCTCTGCCTTTTTCTGCCTGGGACAAGCCTCAAGCTCGACCCGCTCCTCGGAGGCCACAGTCTCTGGCCTCACATCGGCCTGCTGGGGCTTACCGTGCCCAGCCTGGTTCTACTGACTCAGCTCAACCTGCTGCAGCCAATTCATCCCACCAGCCAGCTCCTGCCTCTTTGCCAGGCCCCGCCAAACCAGCTCAGCCAACTGTGACCAACCCAACCCAACCGGCTTGGACCAACCATACCCAGCCTCGTGTCCCTCAGTCTGCTGCTCCTAGGCCTGCACCCTCCAAAACTTCATCTGGCGCTCCTCTCCAGCGGGAGCCTGTTCCCCCTGCTGTGAATAAGCGCCAGTCCCCACCCAAGCTCCAAACCCAATTTCTACTCCAAGACTTCAGCAAGCAACGAGTTCCATGGAGGGAACCCAACGTGCCTGAGCCAGTCATGTCAAAGCCCATCGAACAAGAGCAGAGGCCAGAGCGAGAGGCCATGAAGAGGCGGGCTCAACAACAACGGGAGAATGCTGCCAGATACACCTCTTCGGGCAAGCTGCAATTTTTCACCGAGAGGGAAAACGAAATGGAAATTGCCGACTACTACGGATACGTCAAGTGAGAGCTGCTAGGATTCTTGGTGCCACCTTGGCTACCAGCTGTTCTTCCATACACAGGTAAGACAGGTATAGAACTGAATAAGTAAATGGAATACAATTAATAGACGAGTAACAAACCTTTCGAATTTTCAGATGCTGCTAACTGGGGCGTGAGAAAGGAAGGACTGAAAGTTGGATGGGAGAATGAAGGAAAGGGGTAAAAACTGAGCAAAGAGGAAGGAACTTGGCCCAGGGCTAGGAAGGCCAAAAGAGACGTATGGATTTAGGAAAGGAAGCAGGAGCGAGGATGAAACGGCAGAAGTAAAAAGCAGGGTCAGAGGTCTGGGTTGAAAGAACACAATTGGAGTAGAGTTGAAGGTGACAGAAGATGAGTCTAGGTTTACTAGGAGAAATAGAAAAAGTCTCTCGGGGACGCTGGCCTTAAGTCTCACAACCACCAGATAGGTATTTCAGAAAACAAGAGGTTCAGGACACATCTCTGAAAGGTCTGAGTTGCCTTATTCAGGTGTGACTGTAGTGGGGGAATAGGGAAATCTACCAGAGAAGTGGCTAGGGCTCAGAGTTATCCTAGGGGCAGCTGACGACAGGGGCAGAGCCAAGGGAACTGCTGGATCAGGAGGCCCACGAACAAATCAGGGGCATAGCCGCCTGTCACTTCCCTGCCAGGAAGGAAGCCAGGTATATTACTATAACCAAGGCACACTGGGGTCTTTACTGTATGGAGAACTTGGCTCCTGCCCGCAATCCTACGGCTCTGCGTCACACACAGGAAGTAGGGCCTCTGGGCAACCAGAAATGGGAATGGGACTGAAGGAGATTCAGCCCACAAATATCCGACCACCAGCTTCCACCTCTGCAATCTGCCACCCTGTGTCTGCTCAACGCATCACAGAAACAAGTTTTCAAGGTGAGTATACAGACGGCAGAGAAAAGTTGAACAATGAGGTCAGCATTCAAAAATGGGGTCAAATCGACAGCTGGGAAGGGGTGTAGAGACAGGTAGAATTTAGATCCTGAGCCTTTAATAACCACTACCTTCTCTCAGTGCTCTCTGTTTTTAGACTCTATATGAGAACACCTAGGGCTTCCCTGGTGGCGCCTGCCAATGCAGGGGACACGGGTTCGAGCCCTGGTCTGCGAAGATCCCACATGCCGTGCAGCAACTAAGCGCATGTGCCACAACGACGGAGCCTGCATTCTAGAGCCCGTAGGCCTCAACTACCGAAGCCCACGTGCCTACAGCCCATGCTCCGCAACAAGAGAAGCCACCGCGATGAGATGCCCGCACACCGCAACCGAGAGTAGCCCCCGCTAGCCGCCAACTAGAGAAAGCCCATGCACAGCAATGACAGACCCAGTGCGGCCAAAAAAATAAATACGTAGAATAAATAAGTTCAAACAGTAAATAAATACATAAACATAAATTACAAAAAAAAAGAACACCTAATGCAGGTGGGAAGGTGGGAGGGCCACTGTAGAGGTCATCTATGCTACATGTACAAGAACCCCGAGAGCACACCAATCGGTACCACACTTTTCACTGCTGTAGCCGATCGTTCCCCCTGTACTGCCACACTGTAGCACTCCCTTCCCTCATCTACTGCTATAGTCTCTTCGGAAGGTGTTTCAGAACTCTTGTTATGAGAGTGCCAGTTGAACTGTCCTCACTTCCTTCATTTATACCAGGATTGAAGACCTTGTGGTCCGAGATCCTGTCCAGAGAGCAAGCAGGCTAAGACTCTGTCTTTGTTGATGTATTTCATCAGCAAGGGCTCTACCCCCTCTCCTAGTTCATGGTGTGACGTGTTCTTGGCCTCTCGGGAAAGTGGGGAGAATGGAAAGGACCCTATATGAGAATGCTAGGCTTTGTAAAACATTTCAGGTTTTTAAAAATAAGACTCATTTTGTATTGGACTTATAACAGTCCTATGAAATACAAAGCGAGCCGAGAATCAGCGACAGGAAAGGCTCACCAGTAAGAATTACAACAGTCACCGCTTACCTCGTAGCATAGGGCACTGTCCGTGATCCTTAAGAAGAGTTAGTAGAAATGCCTTGCCCATCTTGCCCCTGAACCCCTTGAAAGGTACACGACTGCTGTGTTGGTGTTTAGGGGGAGCATCTCACTTACCAGGGACTGACTTCTCCCTTGATCCCTTTGTAGGGATGGAGACCTCCCCCCTGGTGATGAAAAATTCCCTGGGATTGCAACCTCCAAGCCAGACGTTTTGTGTGACACAAAGTCAAGAACTCCCCAAGTCCTGCAGTAGCAGAAACAGCCACATACTTGAGAGTAACCCACCATCTGAACTTGGGGACATTTCAGTGACAGCTCCAGTCCAGAGTGCCAGGCGTCTCCTGGCCCTGCCTCCAGCTCCAAGCCAGGGACAAATAGAGAGTAAGCACGTGGATGATATCAAAACCAAGCTTTCAAAGCCTCTGGATGCCTACCAGATCCCAACAGAGAACCAAGATCCTCCACTACTCCCTTTAGGAATCCCTGATATTCACCAGCCGCTGGCCTGCACCGATCCCCTCAGCCAAGAGGAGCAGCCTGGTTCTGAAAATGCTGATCTGGGAGAGAACAGCCGGAGTCGTCAGGACCTAGGGACACTTGAAAATGGGATTGAACCTAGCAGTGGTCTTGCAGACATTACTACACTGGCGGAGGATATTCACCTTCCCCAGCTCTTTAATCCTTTGAAAGATCTTGATCAATCCCAAGGTCCCAACGTGATCAAAGCTAAAGACACCAGAGCCATTAAGGTGAATCAGGTGCAGGAAAAGCCAAGTGTCATAAAGGTTCCCTCTGATCAACCCAGGAAGAACAAACAGAAAGCCTCTGAGCCTATCAGTGGCGCTCCCAAGGCCAAAATCCAGCCAAAGAATCCAGAGTGCCTGTTAGGGGGAGAAGTGGTTATATGCCACGCTGCAGTCAGTGACAGGGCTCCTGTGAACACGGCCAAGCACTCTCAAGGCAAACCTCAGAAAGCTGCATCCAGAAAGATCAGCAAAACTAAGAGCCACGGGCAGGAAAAGACCAAAAGGACCAGAGGGAGAAACAAGGCTGAAGAGAACAAGCAGTCAGGGAACAAAGTCAAGGCAGAAGAGAAGCCAGCAATCCCCCACACGAAGCGAAAGGAACACCAAACTGAGCTTCTCCAACAGAGCTTTCAAAAGCCTCGAACCTCCCTTGGCGTGCGCATGCTGGAGTCTGTGAAGGTTCTTCATGCGCTGGGGAAGAAGAATGAGACGAAAACTGGGCTCTCTTCCTGTCGGCTCTTGGGAAAGTCAAGCAACCCCAAAGACCCCCAGCCACCCCCAGCTATCCAGCCATGGCGGCATACCCCACGTGAGGGGAAGGGTCCTGAGAAAACGCAAGTCCAAGCCCAGAAACCAGACAGCAGTGCTGAAACAGAGTGTCCGTCTCCAGCCCAGTATGAGCGGCCTCCTCCTGGGAAGGTCAAGTTGATACCTCTGCCTTTTTCTGCCTGGGACAAGCCTCAAGCTCGACCCGCTCCTCGGAGGCCACAGTCTCTGGCCTCACATCGGCCTGCTGGGGCTTACCGTGCCCAGCCTGGTTCTACTGACTCAGCTCAACCTGCTGCAGCCAATTCATCCCACCAGCCAGCTCCTGCCTCTTTGCCAGGCCCCGCCAAACCAGCTCAGCCAACTGTGACCAACCCAACCCAACCGGCTTGGACCAACCATACCCAGCCTCGTGTCCCTCAGTCTGCTGCTCCTAGGCCTGCACCCTCCAAAACTTCATCTGGCGCTCCTCTCCAGCGGGAGCCTGTTCCCCCTGCTGTGAATAAGCGCCAGTCCCCACCCAAGCTCCAAACCCAATTTCTACTCCAAGACTTCAGCAAGCAACGAGTTCCATGGAGGGAACCCAACGTGCCTGAGCCAGTCATGTCAAAGCCCATCGAACAAGAGCAGAGGCCAGAGCGAGAGGCCATGAAGAGGCGGGCTCAACAACAACGGGAGAATGCTGCCAGATACACCTCTTCGGGCAAGCTGCAATTTTTCACCGAGAGGGAAAACGAAATGGAAATTGCCGACTACTACGGATACGTCAAGTGAGAGCTGCTAGGATTCTTGGTGCCACCTTGGCTACCAGCTGTTCTTCCATACACAGGTAAGACAGGTATAGAACTGAATAAGTAAATGGAATACAATTAATAGACGAGTAACAAACCTTTCGAATTTTCAGATGCTGCTAACTGGGGCGTGAGAAAGGAAGGACTGAAAGTTGGATGGGAGAATGAAGGAAAGGGGTAAAAACTGAGCAAAGAGGAAGGAACTTGGCCCAGGGCTAGGAAGGCCAAAAGAGACGTATGGATTTAGGAAAGGAAGCAGGACTGAGGATGAAATGGCAGAAGTAAAAAGCAGGGTCAGAGGTCTGGGTTGAAAGAACACAATTGGAGTAGAGTTGAAGGTGACAGAAGATGAGTCTAGGTTTACTAGGAGAAATAGAAAAAGTCTCTCGGGGACGCTGGCCTTAAGTCTCACAACCACCAGATAGGTATTTCAGAAAACAAGAGGTTCAGGACACATCTCTGAAAGGTCTGAGTTGCCTTATTCAGGTGTGACTGTAGTGGGGGAATAGGGAAATCTACCAGAGAAGTGGCTAGGGCTCAGAGTTATCCTAGGGGCAGCTGACGACAGGGGCAGAGCCAAGGGAACTGCTGGATCAGGAGGCCCACGAACAAATCAGGGGCATAGCCGCCTGTCACTTCCCTGCCAGGAAGGAAGCCAGGTATATTACTGTAACCAAGGCACACTGGGGTCTTTACTGTATGGAGAACTTGGCTCCTGCCCGCAATCCTACGGCTCTGCGTCACACACAGGAAGTAGGGCCTCTGGGCAACCAGAAATGGGAATGGGACTGAAGGAGATTCAGCCCACAAATATCCGACCACCAGCTTCCACCTCTGCAATCTGCCACCCTGTGTCTGCTCAACGCATCACAGAAACAAGTTTTCAAGGTGAGTATACAGACGGCAGAGAAAAGTTGAACAATGAGGTCAGCATTCAAAAATGGGGTCAAATCGACAGCTGGGAAGGGGTGTAGAGACAGGTAGAATTTAGATCCTGAGCCTTTAATAACCACTACCTTCTCTCAGTGCTCTCTGTTTTTAGACTCTATATGAGAACACCTAGGGCTTCCCTGGTGGCGCCTGCCAATGCAGGGGACACGGGTTCGAGCCCTGGTCTGCGAAGATCCCACATGCCGTGCAGCAACTAAGCGCATGTGCCACAACGACGGAGCCTGCATTCTAGAGCCCGTGAGCCTCAACTACCGAAGCCCACGTGCCTACAGCCCATGCTCCGCAACAAGAGAAGCCACCGCGATGAGATGCCCGCACACCGCAACCGAGAGTAGCCCCCGCTAGCCGCCAACTAGAGAAAGCCCGTGCACAGCAATGAGAGACCCAGTGCGGCCAAAAAAATAAATACGTAGAATAAATAAGTTCAAACACTAAATAAATACATAAACATAAATTACAAAAAAAAAGAACACCTAATGCAGGTGGGAAGGTGGGAGGGCCACTGTAGAGGTCATCTATGCTACATGTACAAGAACCCCGAGAGCACACCGATCGGTACCACACTTTTCACTGCTGTAGCCGATCGTTCCCCCTGTACTGCCACACTGTAGCACTCCCTTCCCTCATCTACTGCTATAGTCTCTTTGGAAGGTGTTTCAGAACTCTTGTTATGAGAGTGCCAGTTGAACTGTCCTCACTTCCTTCATTTATACCAGGATTGAAGACCTTGTGGTCCGAGATCCTGTCCAGAGAGCAAGCAGGCTAAGGCTCTGTCTTTGTTGATGTATTTCATCAGAAAGGGCTCTACCCCCTCTCCTAGTTCATGGTGTGACGTGTTCTTGGCCTCTCGGGAAAGTGGGGAGAATGGAAAGGACCCTATATGAGAATGCTAGGCTTTGTAAAACATTTCAGGTTTTTAAAAATAAGACTCATTTTGTATTGGACTGACAACAGTCCTATGAAATACAAAGAAAGCCGAGAATCAGTGACAGGAAAGGATCACCAGTAAGAACTACAGCAGTCACCGCTTACCTCGTAGCATAGGGCACTGTCCGTGATCCTTAAGAAGAGTTAGTAGAAATGCCTTGCCCATCTTGCCCCTGAACCCCTTGAAAGGTACACGACTGCTGTGTTGGTGTTTAGGGGGAGCATCTCACTTACCAGGGACTGACTTCTCCCTTGATTCCTCTGTAGTGATGGAGACTTCCCCGCTGATGAAAAATTCCCTGGGATTGCAACCTCCAAGCCAGACAGCTTTCCTATGGAATGACAGAGAACTTGTCAAGGTGAAACACCAGTCTGCGGGAGAAAGGGAGGAAGAGAATGATGGAAATCGTTTCTGGGAAACTATTCTTACATTATGTGTTGTTTGTTCCCGGTAAATAAACTGAAATCTTCTTAACAGTAAAACAAAATCTAAACCACTAAAGCCAACAATACAGGAGTATAACGTTCGACAAAAATTTCTTTGGCTGCGCAGCATGTGGGATCTTAGCTCCCCAACCAGGGATTGAACCCACGCCTGCTGCATTGGAAGCGCAGAGTCTTCACCACGGGACCACCGGGGAAGTCCCAGGACTATCACTTTTAAAGGAGAAGGTACAAACCCCTCGTTTCTATGAACTGGAGATTTTTAGTAAGAAGTCAATATATTTGTTGTTAGGCACATTTTATGTTAGGCTGTCTCCCTGCACAGGATGCAGGCGCCTTGAGAATGGAAGTCATATCCCTCTATAGTACGTCCCTCTTCTTTCTGCTTTGCAGTTTGCTGCTCCACTTGTTCAACCCCACCTAGTAATAACCTATACTTCCCTTGTTCCTGTTTTCCCATCTGGAAAACAGACAAAAGGCAACCAAACAACGCAAAGGTCTCAACAAATAAGGGATATCCAAAACCAGAGATGGCCAGAACTTCTGTACCCCTGATGAAATAGTCCTCATACAAAACCTGATAATCAAATTCCTTAATGCTAGGAATCACAGTGAAAAATAGTATCTGAACTGACTTCTGTCAGATGAGTGAGAACTAAGGTTAATTCAGTGTATCTGAAGCATAGAAAGTGAGGGCAAAAGTGGCACAAGATGGGGCTAGAGAAGCAGAGAGGATTCTAGACCACGCAGAGTCTTAAAGGCCAACAGTGTGTTTTCTATTCTCAAAACAATGCTTGTGAGCGATGTTTATGAGCAACGTTCCAACTTGCTTTGAAGGTTTCTTGTGTGAAGAGTGGATTGGAAGGAAACAAGATATATGGACACTAGTTAGGACCTAATCGCAACAGACAGGCAAGTTCAGTATTAGGAAGTTGAGGAAGAGCTGGCTGACAGATTCCAAAGAAATTCAGGAGATGAACTGAAGCGGGCTTAATGGGGTAGGAGATGGAGGAAAGGAAGGTCTTAGGGAATTCAAGGGTTTACTGCACACATGAGCAAAGTCTCAAAATTAATCATTTGAACGTACAGAGGCGGATCTCCCAAATGACACCGGTTAGGAAGCAACGGTACGCCCTTTAGAATTCCTAGAGACAACACAAATCAACTGTTTCGATGGAAAATTCGGCGGGACTCTTGATTTCCATGGGAATACAGAGAAAAGAGACACTGATCTGGCTTGCAGGTATATTTAGGAAGTTGTTAGCCGGACATCACCTACTAGTATCATGTAAGTAGGCCGTCCGAAGTAGGAAGCTTAGGGGAAAAACCTGGAGGAAAACTTAAAAGCTTAAGCCACACCTCTACACTACACCACCTTTCACAATTTCTTCTCAGATAAGCATCATCCCCATCAGTGAAGAAACTCGTACCTCATAATAGGAAAAACAGGCCTAAAGATTCAATGTGTGTCTTGGGAGGTCCCATCTATGCGATATCTTCCTGGGACCAGAAAAGGCCCCAGGAAGATCAATCTCTGCACCCCTGAAAGCTTACCACCAAGGAAAATGACTAGGTCCATAGATTTCCTCCCTCAAACCAGCTTACCTCACACATAGATCATTAGCAACTCCGCCCTTACTCACATTATCACAGTCACAAGAGTGGTTAGGGAGAAAAGCACTAACCAGGGGAACTAAAACAGAGGCAATCCAGGCCAAGCTGGGCTGGTGGCAGATATCTTGCTCCTTACGCTCGGGTGCATAATGCGACTCACCACAGTGCCTTTTTCACAGACCCTTTTGAACGTTTCTCCACAGAATCCAACAGCTCAAGTCAGTTCATGACGCTTCAAGGTCAACAATCGTCAAGAGAAAAACATGCAATATGTCTTACAATGTTGGATTCCTTACAAACAGGACAAGGAGATAACCATGTAGACAAAACCAGAGCATTTGAAAACATCTGTATTCTACAAACACACCAGTGAATGCTATAAATAAGGTACTATGACATAAAACAAAATGAAAACTAGATGTGAGACTGTTCTCTTCAGTGTACAGACTTCATGGCAGTTGCTGCACACTATCTAGCTACTTAGATCTTTAACTCTCTGTTCTGTTAATACCAAATGAGGCCCAAGTGTGTCAACCTGTTTCCCACAGAAACCAAAAAGTCTACATGCATCTCTTTTCTCCTGTGCCCTTTCACCTTACCTGCTCCCAATTCTCCACCAACGTCCTCCTCTTTCTCTAATTATTCTCCTCTTCATTTTGCTTGGCCTTGCCCCCAAGCATGCAAGACAGAGAGTCCTAGAGGTCCAAGATTCTAGAGTGGCTGTTTGCAAGGCGGAGGAGATTACAGTAACTGCCACACTGTATATACTTCTGTGCAAAGAAAAAGGGACAGTGTTCAGAATGTCTCTCACATATAACAAGAGCTGGAGATGGCAGGATACCTGTGTGGCCCAAGGAACTAGAGCTAGCAAATTATGGGCCAAACAATTGCAACCAAAGGCTGGAAGAGGAAAGGTCTGCAACCAGCTCTGTCTCCTAGCTCTCTGGTATTTGCTGCCAACGGGCAGAGTCTATTTCGTGAAGCATCAAGCACTGAAAAGAAGACTCCTGCTGCTGGAAGTTGACAGGAAGTAACGTCCAATGCAAGATCAAGGCTTGTCCTCGAAGCAATGCCCATAATGGAAGAAAAAAAAAAAGAGGAAGCGGAAGAGAAATGTTAAGTCGCAAGTCCAACCTGGCCCCCAGCCTAGCCCAGCCCAAGGAAGGTAGGAGTCAAGGAGAAGAAACTAAAAGAGAAGAGCCTTGGACCACAACATTCTCCACAAGGTACACTCAACAAACTTCACCCTACTCTTGAACCAAGTTACAAAGAGAGCTTCTTAATCCCTACTTTGGCTCCTTAAAAGCTGCTATCAGTTCACTCATTAGACACATCTGATTTCAGAACAACTGTAATAGTTCAAACTAGATGGCTCTTTCCTTCCTAAGGATTATTAATTAAATAAGATCTATATAGCTCTAAGTATATGATACATAAAATAGAATACTCTGTAGAATATAAGTAACTCTTAGTTCAGTGTATTAATGAACGTCTGTAAGAAATGTGGCAATGATTTCCCTAATGGAAGAGCCTGGGGGAGGTAAATCTGTCTTCTAGGATTTCCTCCCCAGAGCTCAGAAACTCAGGTGTTGTTTTAGCTCTCCTACACTCTCTTCACCCAAGCCCGCCTTCCTGTTGGGGATCGGACCTCCCTATTGGCTCTCTCATACCTTTCAACTGCCTGCTTTGTGACATCACTCTCCTCCCAAACCTACTACCACTTGGTAGAGCCTTGGGGTTCCCGTGGAGCTGTTTGGACCAGTAACCAGTGACCTCTGTACTGGACACGTGCGCCGTTCAGCTGCAGCCACTCAGACATCCTCTAGTGTTGTCTCCTCATCCCTTGTACCTGCAGTGGATGCTTCCTCTTCTCTGACCATGTCAGGTAAGAAAAGAAACTTTGGAAAGTTTTGCGTTCGATTTCTTTTGCCCCTAAATTGAGTAGGAGATTCAAAATAGCATGGAATAATGAGGGAAAGTATTGAACTACAAGTCTGGAGACCTAATTTCACTTTTGACTTTGACGTTTACTATCTGTGTGACTTTGGACAAATCACTGGCTGTCTCACAAAGCCTGTTGCTTTCCTTAACTGTTACGTTAGGATACCACATTGGGTTGATCACTCTGATCCCCTTCTTTTCCAGTATTGAGCCTTAAAGGGTACCCATGTAGAAAACGAAATCAGACACTTCTCAAGAGTGTTTCAACAGAAACATAGAAAAGCCAGGGGACATAGAAAACTAGCAATATATACCAAGATGTTTCATCTCTAATGGTCTCCCTCCACTAGGATTTCGACTAGTTGAAAAGAGAGAATAGGGAGAGAGGATGGAGAGTACTGGGCTCTACAGGGAGGCACAGAGTCGAGCGTAAGGAAGTTTAGGATGGTTTTCATTAGCACAGGCCAACAGGCACCAAGAGATGGGAGAAAATGTAAGAATGAAGAGGGAAAGCATAGAGGAGCTCTCAAGAAAAACGGAGTTTGCAATGGAATGCTGATGGGAACCAAAGATTTTCAATTAAAGCAGAAACAGCACAGAGGGAAACCTGCTCAGAGCAGGGCAAAACCAAGTTGATGGTAGCAAACCCTTACATTAACAGACTAAGAAGGAAAGTAAGGCCAGAACAGGGGATCACCGGGAAAGGCAGCTTATCAGAAAAGTCATACTCCGTTTTCTTTCTTTTATTGCCTCTCTGAATACAGTTGGCCACTTGACAGTTTTGAATATAAACATTTTAGAAATACGTTTTAGAAATGATGCCTCCTATAAACAAGCAACCACAGTGGTTATCTAGGGGGCTGCTTTTCAGTGTTTTATTCTTTCTAATTTTTAAACTAGGTAGACATTTCACCAATTCAACATTTTAAGTGATATCTTCTAAATTGAATCAGAAGGACTATTTTCCTTGGTGTGATATGTAGGTTCTAAGGCAAGGCTGCTTTTCATTTTTACAGTTATTTCCTTCCTAACACAGAGAGCACATTGATCAACAGCCATCGTTCGCTTGCAGATCTTAGCTACCGAAGAAGAAGAAGAAGAAGAAGAAAAAGTCAAGCCCCACATCTCTAATTCCCCCCACTTAGGGAATTCCCTGGCGGTCCAGTGCTTAGGACTCGGTGCTTTCACGGCCAGGGCCACGCGGCGCGGCCAAAGAAACAAAACAAACAAACATCCACGTTTATCGAAAACCATATTGTGGAGTCCTGTGGATTTTCTTACATTCGAAAATCTTTTTTAATTGGATTCTAGGCATGATGGTTTTTTGAGGTTTTGGGATGCCATCTTCTTGGATGCTGAAGATGATTCTAATCTAAGTTCTAGGATAAATCCAAAAACCTTCCTGATACATTTTAAGCTTCCTTTCTGCTTATTATATAAGCTATATTCATTGAAATATATATTTCTCCTAGGCTTAATACCTCTTACTTGCTGGGTAAAAATATGAAGGAGCACAATAATGAAACTCTTTTACACTTATTATTTTGCTGTCTGCTTCGTACCGGTTTTCATTGAAATACTTGTCTATATGTGTTGTGGCTACCTATACATGCACATTTATTGCATTCTGTTGCTTGTTATGCATTTTTTACTGACATACCTTCTCTGTCTGTATGCATTGGCTAGGAATTCATGCACCTCTATCACCTCCATCGTGTTTTCTGGTTAATAGTATTCACTAAAATAGAGTGGGCAAAATTCACTTTCATAATATTGCATGGATGGTACAGAATGCCATTTGTTAGTAAATTCATTAGGCTTCGATACTTGCCACATACCCCAGTTTTCATTAATATCTATGGATTTCTTTTTCGTTAACGTAATATGCTTGTCATGATTTTTCTTTGTCTTTCTAGAACTTATTGTATCTTCCTCCATATAAATCATACGCAACAGATCAGCTTATTCATCTATTAATTATTACTGCTATTATTATTGGTGGTGGTGTTATAACCACTTTATAGATGAGTAATCTGAAGTAATCAGATAACTTTTCCCTTTCCAAAAGCACTTAAGAAATCCACTTTCGGGTAATCATTTTGAGGTAGGATGAGAAACCAGGCTTGAAGAGGGCAAAAATGACTCTTTCAATTCACCAGTTGGACTGAGCTGTACGTCACCTCTAGGTAATAGCGTGGGAACTGCACAAGCAAAGGGAGACACTGAAGACGACAATGGTAATAGCCGTACTGTTTTCTAATGGACAAAAAAAATGCCTATATTATAAGTTCTATTTCTCCTGCTTTCTGGCAGTATCATGCTCAGAGTGGAGTCCTGGCAAGGAAGTCAGGATACTTAGGTTCTGAAACCTGGTAATGATACTAACATAATGAGAGAACTTGAACAAGTCAACCCGACCTCTCTGAGCCTCAGTTTCCTTACTCACGAAATGAGACTGAGAACATCGAAGTTCTCTAAGGGCCTCCTAGTTCTAAAATGCTTCCAGTCTAGGAAATAGCATAGAAGTCAATACGAGTGCAGGCCGAAGGGAAAGACAGGGCAGGGAGAAGGTTGCTTCCAGCCTAGAGAACAATCTCTGAACCACACCACTTGGCTCTTCTGCCCGTCTGTGCCCAAGATGGGAGCACAGGCAGTTAATAGAGAAGAGTGGAAAACTGCTCAGTCCTTACAGCCATCATCAACTGTCTGATTTTGGGTTTCTCAGGAAGTAGTGATAGTAGAGGTGTCCTGATAGCAAGAACCTTCAGATGATGCCGTTCCTCAAACGTAGTGAGAATTTCTCAACCTCCCTGAGTTTTTCATGACCCTCTTGTTCTTACAGAAAATTTCCAACATCCATCTCTACTTGGAACTCTAAATTCTCTGCAGCATTCTCCTCCTGTGGTGAGCAATGCAACTTCCCTAACACGAAGTGTCTGCAACTTCTCCAGAGTCTCTGCCCCTGCCGTCAGTTCGGCATCGGCTACTGGTACCCCTTTCCAGACACTCATGGGTAGTGCCTACCTTTACCAACATTCTAGCACGACTATGTTATCTGGAGTTACTGACCACAGCCAGATCTCCACTTCAGCTGCTTCCTATCCAGGTGTTCTTGAGTGGGACATCACAGCAAGCACTGAAAAGAATTCTTCTTCACTCGGAGACTTTACTCTGGCACTCACTGACCGCCACACAGCTGCCTCCTCCATGTTTCTGGCAGCCCAGGATGATAAAACTTCAGACGCCAAGAACATGGTCCCTCTACATCCATCGCTTTCTGCCAGCCTTGCTCAGGGAACACCATCTCAGATTCCAAATCAGGGGCAGAGCCGCCTGTCACTTCCCTGCCAGGAAGGGAGCCAGGTATATTACTATAACCAAGGCACACTGGGGTCTTTACTGTATGGAGAACTTGGCTCCTGCCCGCAATCCTACGGCTCGGCGTCATACACAGGAAGTCGGGCCTCTGGGCAACCAGAAATGGGAATGGGACTGAAGGAGATTCAGCCCACAAATATCCGACCACCAGCTTCCACCTCTGCAGTCTGCCACCCTGTGTCTGCTCAACGCATCACAGAAACAAGTTTTCAAGGTGAGTATAACAAACGCCAGAGAAAGTTGAAGAATGAGGTCGGCATTCAAAAATGGGGTCAAATCGACAGCTGGGAAGGGGTGTAGAGGCAGGTAGAATTTAGATCCTGAGCCTTTAATAACCACTACCTTCGCTCAGTGCCCTCTGTTTTTAGACTCTCTATGAGAACACCTAGGGCTTCCCTGGTGGCGCCGTGGTTAAGAATCCGCCTGCCAATGCAATGTGGGGGACACGGGTTCGAGCCCTGGTCTGCGAAGATCCCACATGCCGTGCAGCAACTAAGCGCATGTGCCACAACGACGGAGCCTGCATTCTAGAGCCCGTGAGCCTCAACTACCGAAGCCCACGTGCCTACAGCCCATGCTCCGCAACAAGAGAAGCCACCGCGATGAGAAGCCCGCACACCGCAACCAAGAGTAGCCCCCGCTAGCCGCCAACTAGAGAAAGCCCGTGCACAGCAATGAGAGACCCAGTGCAGCCAAAAAAATAAATACGTAGAATAAATAAGTTCAAACAGTAAATAAATACATAAACATAAATTACAAAAAAAAAGAACACCTAATGCAGGTGGGACGGTGGGAGGGCCACTGTAGAGGTCATCTATGCTACATGTACAAGAACCCCGAGAGCACACCAATCGGTACCACACTTTTCACTGCTGTAGCCGATCGTTCCCCCTGTACTGCCACACTGTAGCACTCCCTTCCCTCATCTACTGCTATAGTCTCTTCGGAAGGTGTTTCAGAACTCTTGTTATGAGAGTGCCAGTTGAACTGTCCTCACTTCCTTCATTTATACCAGGATTGAAGACCTTGTGGTCCGAGATCCTGTCCAGAGAGCAAGCAGGCTAAGACTCTGTCTTTGTTGATGTATTTCATCAGCAAGGGCTCTACCCCCTCTCCTAGTTCATGGTGTGACGTGTTCTTGGCCTCTCGGGAAAGTGGGGAGAATGGAAAGGACCCTATATGAGAATGCTAGGCTTTGTAAAACATTTCAGGTTTTTAAAAATAAGACTCATTTTGTATTGGACTTATAACAGTCCTATGAAATACAAAGCGAGCCGAGAATCAGCGACAGGAAAGGCTCACCAGTAAGAATTACAACAGTCACCGCTTACCTCGTAGCATAGGGCACTGTCCGTGATCCTTAAGAAGAGTTAGTAGAAATGCCTTGCCCATCTTGCCCCTGAACCCCTTGAAAGGTACACGACTGCTGTGTTGGTGTTTAGGGGGAGCATCTCACTTACCAGGGACTGACTTCTCCCTTGATCCCTTTGTAGGGATGGAGACCTCCCCCCTGGTGATGAAAAATTCCCTGGGATTGCAACCTCCAAGCCAGACGTTTTGTGTGACACAAAGTCAAGAACTCCCCAAGTCCTGCAGTAGCAGAAACAGCCACATACTTGAGAGTAACCCACCATCTGAACTTGGGGACATTTCAGTGACAGCTCCAGTCCAGAGTGCCAGGCGTCTCCTGGCCCTGCCTCCAGCTCCAAGCCAGGGACAAATAGAGAGTAAGCACGTGGATGATATCAAAACCAAGCTTTCAAAGCCTCTGGATGCCTACCAGATCCCAACAGAGAACCAAGATCCTCCACTACTCCCTTTAGGAATCCCTGATATTCACCAGCCGCTGGCCTGCACCGATCCCCTCAGCCAAGAGGAGCAGCCTGGTTCTGAAAATGCTGATCTGGGAGAGAACAGCCGGAGTCGTCAGGACCTAGGGACACTTGAAAATGGGATTGAACCTAGCAGTGGTCTTGCAGACATTACTACACTGGCGGAGGATATTCACCTTCCCCAGCTCTTTAATCCTTTGAAAGATCTTGATCAATCCCAAGGTCCCAACGTGATCAAAGCTAAAGACACCAGAGCCATTAAGGTGAATCCGGTGCAGGAAAAGCCAAGTGTCATAAAGGTTCCCTCTGATCAACCCAGGAAGAACAAACAGAAAGCCTCTGAGCCTATCAGTGGCGCTCCCAAGGCCAAAATCCAGCCAAAGAATCCAGAGTGCCTGTTAGGGGGAGAAGTGGTTATATGCCACGCTGCAGTCAGTGACAGGGCTCCTGTGAACACGGCCAAGCACTCTCAAGGCAAACCTCAGAAAGCTGCATCCAGAAAGATCAGCAAAACTAAGAGCCACGGGCAGGAAAAGACCAAAAGGACCAGAGGGAGAAACAAGGCTGAGGAGAACAAGCAGTCAGGGAACAAAGTCAAGGCAGAAGAGAAGCCAGCAATCCCCCACACGAAGCGAAAGGAACACCAAACTGAGCTTCTCCAACAGAGCTTTCAAAAGCCTCGAACCTCCCTTGGCGTGCGCATGCTGGAGTCTGTGAAGGTTCTTCATGCGCTGGGGAAGAAGAATGAGACGAAAACTGGGCTCTCTTCCTGTCGGCTCTTGGGAAAGTCAAGCAACCCCAAAGACCCCCAGCCACCCCCAGCTATCCAGCCATGGCGGCATACCCCACGTGAGGGGAAGGGTCCTGAGAAAACGCAAGTCCAAGCCCAGAAACCAGACAGCAGTGCTGAAACAGAGTGTCCGTCTCCAGCCCAGTATGAGCGGCCTCCTCCTGGGAAGGTCAAGTTGATACCTCTGCCTTTTTCTGCCTGGGACAAGCCTCAAGCTCGACCCGCTCCTCGGAGGCCACAGTCTCTGGCCTCACATCGGCCTGCTGGGGCTTACCGTGCCCAGCCTGGTTCTACTGACTCAGCTCAACCTGCTGCAGCCAATTCATCCCACCAGCCAGCTCCTGCCTCTTTGCCAGGCCCCGCCAAACCAGCTCAGCCAACTGTGACCAACCCAACCCAACCGGCTTGGACCAACCATACCCAGCCTCGTGTCCCTCAGTCTGCTGCTCCTAGGCCTGCACCCTCCAAAACTTCATCTGGCGCTCCTCTCCAGCGGGAGCCTGTTCCCCCTGCTGTGAATAAGCGCCAGTCCCCACCCAAGCTCCAAACCCAATTTCTACTCCAAGACTTCAGCAAGCAACGAGTTCCATGGAGGGAACCCAACGTGCCTGAGCCAGTCATGTCAAAGCCCATCGAACAAGAGCAGAGGCCAGAGCGAGAGGCCATGAAGAGGCGGGCTCAACAACAACGGGAGAATGCTGCCAGATACACCTCTTCGGGCAAGCTGCAATTTTTCACCGAGAGGGAAAACGAAATGGAAATTGCCGACTACTACGGATACGTCAAGTGAGAGCTGCTAGGATTCTTGGTGCCACCTTGGCTACCAGCTGTTCTTCCATACACAGGTAAGACAGGTATAGAACTGAATAAGTAAATGGAATACAATTAATAGACGAGTAACAAACCTTTCGAATTTTCAGATGCTGCTAACTGGGGCGTGAGAAAGGAAGGACTGAAAGTTGGATGGGAGAATGAAGGAAAGGGGTAAAAACTGAGCAAAGAGGAAGGAACTTGGCCCAGGGCTAGGAAGGCCAAAAGAGACGTATGGATTTAGGAAAGGAAGCAGGAGCGAGGATGAAATGGCAGAAGTAAAAAGCAGGGTCAGAGGTCTGGGTTGAAAGAACACAATTGGAGTAGAGTTGAAGGTGACAGAAGATGAGTCTAGGTTTACTAGGAGAAATAGAAAAAGTCTCTCGGGGACGCTGGCCTTAAGTCTCACAACCACCAGATAGGTATTTCAGAAAACAAGAGGTTCAGGACACATCTCTGAAAGGTCTGAGTTGCCTTATTCAGGTGTGACTGTAGTGGGGGAATAGGGAAATCTACCAGAGAAGTGGCTAGGGCTCAGAGTTATCCTAGGGGCAGCTGACGACAGGGGCAGAGCCAAGGGAACTGCTGGATCAGGAGGCCCACGAACAAAGCAGGGGCATAGCCGCCTGTCACTTCCCTGCCAGGAAGGAAGCCAGGTATATTACTATAACCAAGGCACACTGGGGTCTTTACTGTATGGAGAACTTGGCTCCTGCCCGCAATCCTACGGCTCTGCGTCACACACAGGAAGTAGGGCCTCTGGGCAACCAGAAATGGGAATGGGACTGAAGGAGATTCAGCCCACAAATATCCGACCACCAGCTTCCACCTCTGCAATCTGCCACCCTGTGTCTGCTCAACGCATCACAGAAACAAGTTTTCAAGGTGAGTATACAGACGGCAGAGAAAAGTTGAACAATGAGGTCAGCATTCAAAAATGGGGTCAAATCGACAGCTGGGAAGGGGTGTAGAGACAGGTAGAATTTAGATCCTGAGCCTTTAATAACCACTACCTTCTCTCAGTGCTCTCTGTTTTTAGACTCTATATGAGAACACCTAGGGCTTCCCTGGTGGCGCCTGCCAATGCAGGGGACACGGGTTCGAGCCCTGGTCTGCGAAGATCCCACATGCCGTGCAGCAACTAAGCGCATGTGCCACAACGACGGAGCCTGCATTCTAGAGCCCGTGAGCCTCAACTACCGAAGCCCACGTGCCTACAGCCCATGCTCCGCAACAAGAGAAGCCACCGCGATGAGATGCCCGCACACCGCAACCGAGAGTAGCCCCCGCTAGCCGCCAACTCGAGAAAGCCCGTGCACAGCAATGAGAGACCCAGTGCGGCCAAAAAAATAAATACGTAGAATAAATAAGTTCAAACAGTAAATAAATACATAAACATAAATTACAAAAAAAAAGAACACCTAATGCAGGTGGGAAGGTGGGAGGGCCACTGTAGAGGTCATCTATGCTACATGTACAAGAACCCCGAGAGCACACCAATCGGTACCACACTTTTCACTGCTGTAGCCGATCGTTCCCCCTGTACTGCCACACTGTAGCACTCCCTTCCCTCATCTACTGCTATAGTCTCTTTGGAAGGTGTTTCAGAACTCTTGTTATGAGAGTGCCAGTTGAACTGTCCTCACTTCCTTCATTTATACCAGGATTGAAGACCTTGTGGTCCGAGATCCTGTCCAGAGAGCAAGCAGGCTAAGACTCTGTCTTTGTTGATGTATTTCATCAGAAAGGGCTCTACCCCCTCTCCTAGTTCATGGTGTGACGTGTTCTTGGCCTCTCGGGAAAGTGGGGAGAATGGAAAGGACCCTATATGAGAATGCTAGGCTCTGTAAAACATTTCAGGTTTTTAAAAATAAGACTCATTTTGTATTGGACTGACAACAGTCCTATGAAATACAAAGAAAGCCGAGAATCAGTGACAGGAAAGGATCACCAGTAAGAACTACAGCAGTCACCGCTTACCTCGTAGCATAGGGCACTGTCCGTGATCCTTAAGAAGAGTTAGTAGAAATGCCTTGCCCATCTTGCCCCTGAACCCCTTGAAAGGTACACGACTGCTGTGTTGGTGTTTAGGGGGAGCATCTCACTTACCAGGGACTGACTTCTCCCTTGATTCCTCTGTAGTGATGGAGACTTCCCCGCTGATGAAAAATTCCCTGGGATTGCAACCTCCAAGCCAGACAGCTTTCCTATGGAATGACAGAGAACTTGTCAAGGTGAAACACCAGTCTGCGGGAGAAAGGGAGGAAGAGAATGATGGAAATCGTTTCTGGGAAACTATTCTTACATTATGTGTTGTTTGTTCCCGGTAAATAAACTGAAATCTTCTTAACAGTAAAACAAAATCTAAACCACTAAAGCCAACAATACAGGAGTATAACGTTCGAAAAAAATTTCTTTGGCTGCGCAGCATGTGGGATCTTAGCTCCCCAACCAGGGATTGAACCCACGCCTGCTGCATTGGAAGCGCAGAGTCTTCACCACGGGACCACCGGGGAAGTCCCAGGACTATCACTTTTAAAGGAGAAGGTACAAACCCCTCGGTTCTATGAACTGGAGATTTTTAGTAAGAAGTCAATATATTTGTTGTTAGGCACATTTTATGTTAGGCTGTCTCCCTGCACAGGATGCAGGCGCCTTGAGAATGGAAGTCATATCCCTCTATAGTACGTCCCTCTTCTTTCTGCTTTGCAGTTTGCTGCTCCACTTGTTCAACCCCACCTAGTAATAACCTATACTTCCCTTGTTCCTGTTTTCCCATCTGGAAAACAGACAAAAGGCAACCAAACAACGCAAAGGTCTCAACAAATAAGGGATATCCAAAACCAGAGATGGCCAGAACTTCTGTACCCCTGATGAAATAGTCCTCATACAAAACCTGATAATCAAATTCCTTAATGCTAGGAATCACAGTGAAAAATAGTATCTGAACTGACTTCTGTCAGATGAGTGAGAACTAAGGTTAATTCAGTGTATCTGAAGCATAGAAAGTGAGGGCAAAAGTGGCACAAGATGGGGCTAGAGAAGCAGAGAGGATTCTAGACCACGCAGAGTCTTAAAGGCCAACAGTGTGTTTTCTATTCTCAAAACAATGCTTGTGAGCGATGTTTATGAGCAACGTTCCAACTTGCTTTGAAGGTTTCTTGTGTGAAGAGTGGATTGGAAGGAAACAAGATATATGGACACTAGTTAGGACCTAATCGCAACAGACAGGCAAGTTCAGTATTAGGAAGTTGAGGAAGAGCTGGCTGACAGATTCCAAAGAAATTCAGGAGATGAACTGAAGCGGGCTTAATGGGGTAGGAGATGGAGGAAAGGAAGGTCTTAGGGAATTCAAGGGTTTACTGCACACATGAGCAAAGTCTCAAAATTAATCATTTGAACGTACAGAGGCGGATCTCCCAAATGACACCGGTTAGGAAGCAACGGTACGCCCTTTAGAATTCCTAGAGACAACACAAATCAACTGTTTCGATGGAAAATTCGGCGGGACTCTTGATTTCCATGGGAATACAGAGAAAAGAGACACTGATCTGGCTTGCAGGTATATTTAGGAAGTTGTTAGCCGGACATCACCTACTAGTATCATGTAAGTAGGCCGTCCGAAGTAGGAAGCTTAGGGGAAAAACCTGGAGGAAAACTTAAAAGCTTAAGCCACACCTCTACACTACACCACCTTTCACAATTTCTTCTCAGATAAGCATCATCCCCATCAGTGAAGAAACTCGTACCTCATAATAGGAAAAACAGGCCTAAAGATTCAATGTGTGTCTTGGGAGGTCCCATCTATGCGATATCTTCCTGGGACCAGAAAAGGCCCCAGGAAGATCAATCTCTGCACCCCTGAAAGCTTACCACCAAGGAAAATGACTAGGTCCATAGATTTCCTCCCTCAAACCAGCTTACCTCACACATAGATCATTAGCAACTCCGCCCTTACTCACATTATCACAGTCACAAGAGTGGTTAGGGAGAAAAGCACTAACCAGGGGAACTAAAACAGAGGCAATCCAGGCCAAGCTGGGCTGGTGGCAGATATCTTGCTCCTTACGCTCGGGTGCATAATGCGACTCACCACAGTGCCTTTTTCACAGACCCTTTTGAACGTTTCTCCACAGAATCCAACAGCTCAAGTCAGTTCATGACGCTTCAAGGTCAACAATCGTCAAGAGAAAAACATGCAATATGTCTTACAATGTTGGATTCCTTACAAACAGGACAAGGAGATAACCATGTAGACAAAACCAGAGCATTTGAAAACATCTGTATTCTACAAACACACCAGTGAATGCTATAAATAAGGTACTATGACATAAAACAAAATGAAAACTAGATGTGAGACTGTTCTCTTCAGTGTACAGACTTCATGGCAGTTGCTGCACACTATCTAGCTACTTAGATCTTTAACTCTCTGTTCTGTTAATACCAAATGAGGCCCAAGTGTGTCAACCTGTTTCCCACAGAAACCAAAAAGTCTACATGCATCTCTTTTCTCCTGTGCCCTTTCACCTTACCTGCTCCCAATTCTCCACCAACGTCCTCCTCTTTCTCTAATTATTCTCCTCTTCATTTTGCTTGGCCTTGCCCCCAAGCATGCAAGACAGAGAGTCCTAGAGGTCCAAGATTCTAGAGTGGCTGTTTGCAAGGCGGAGGAGATTACAGTAACTGCCACACTGTATATACTTCTGTGCAAAGAAAAAGGGACAGTGTTCAGAATGTCTCTCACATATAACAAGAGCTGGAGATGGCAGGATACCTGTGTGGCCCAAGGAACTAGAGCTAGCAAATTATGGGCCAAACAATTGCAACCAAAGGCTGGAAGAGGAAAGGTCTGCAACCAGCTCTGTCTCCTAGCTCTCTGGTATTTGCTGCCAACGGGCAGAGTCTATTTCGTGAAGCATCAAGCACTGAAAAGAAGACTCCTGCTGCTGGAAGTTGACAGGAAGTAACGTCCAATGCAAGATCAAGGCTTGTCCTCGAAGCAATGCCCATAATGGAAGAAAAAAAAAAAGAGGAAGCGGAAGAGAAATGTTAAGTCGCAAGTCCAACCTGGCCCCCAGCCTAGCCCAGCCCAAGGAAGGTAGGAGTCAAGGAGAAGAAACTAAAAGAGAAGAGCCTTGGACCACAACATTCTCCACAAGGTACACTCAACAAACTTCACCCTACTCTTGAACCAAGTTACAAAGAGAGCTTCTTAATCCCTACTTTGGCTCCTTAAAAGCTGCTATCAGTTCACTCATTAGACACATCTGATTTCAGAACAACTGTAATAGTTCAAACTAGATGGCTCTTTCCTTCCTAAGGATTATTAATTAAATAAGATCTATATAGCTCTAAGTATATGATACATAAAATAGAATACTCTGTAGAATATAAGTAACTCTTAGTTCAGTGTATTAATGAACGTCTGTAAGAAATGTGGCAATGATTTCCCTAATGGAAGAGCCTGGGGGAGGTAAATCTGTCTTCTAGGATTTCCTCCCCAGAGCTCAGAAACTCAGGTGTTGTTTTAGCTCTCCTACACTCTCTTCACCCAAGCCCGCCTTCCTGTTGGGGATCGGACCTCCCTATTGGCTCTCTCATACCTTTCAACTGCCTGCTTTGTGACATCACTCTCCTCCCAAACCTACTACCACTTGGTAGAGCCTTGGGGTTCCCGTGGAGCTGTTTGGACCAGTAACCAGTGACCTCTGTACTGGACACGTGCGCCGTTCAGCTGCAGCCACTCAGACATCCTCTAGTGTTGTCTCCTCATCCCTTGTACCTGCAGTGGATGCTTCCTCTTCTCTGACCATGTCAGGTAAGAAAAGAAACTTTGGAAAGTTTTGCGTTCGATTTCTTTTGCCCCTAAATTGAGTAGGAGATTCAAAATAGCATGGAATAATGAGGGAAAGTATTGAACTACAAGTCTGGAGACCTAATTTCACTTTTGACTTTGACGTTTACTATCTGTGTGACTTTGGACAAATCACTGGCTGTCTCACAAAGCCTGTTGCTTTCCTTAACTGTTACGTTAGGATACCACATTGGGTTGATCACTCTGATCCCCTTCTTTTCCAGTATTGAGCCTTAAAGGGTACCCATGTAGAAAACGAAATCAGACACTTCTCAAGAGTGTTTCAACAGAAACATAGAAAAGCCAGGGGACATAGAAAACTAGCAATATATACCAAGATGTTTCATCTCTAATGGTCTCCCTCCACTAGGATTTCGACTAGTTGAAAAGAGAGAATAGGGAGAGAGGATGGAGAGTACTGGGCTCTACAGGGAGGCACAGAGTCGAGCGTAAGGAAGTTTAGGATGGTTTTCATTAGCACAGGCCAACAGGCACCAAGAGATGGGAGAAAATGTAAGAATGAAGAGGGAAAGCATAGAGGAGCTCTCAAGAAAAACGGAGTTTGCAATGGAATGCTGATGGGAACCAAAGATTTTCAATTAAAGCAGAAACAGCACAGAGGGAAACCTGCTCAGAGCAGGGCAAAACCAAGTTGATGGTAGCAAACCCTTACATTAACAGACTAAGAAGGAAAGTAAGGCCAGAACAGGGGATCACCGGGAAAGGCAGCTTATCAGAAAAGTCATACTCCGTTTTCTTTCTTTTATTGCCTCTCTGAATACAGTTGGCCACTTGACAGTTTTGAATATAAACATTTTAGAAATACGTTTTAGAAATGATGCCTCCTATAAACAAGCAACCACAGTGGTTATCTAGGGGGCTGCTTTTCAGTGTTTTATTCTTTCTAATTTTTAAACTAGGTAGACATTTCACCAATTCAACATTTTAAGTGATATCTTCTAAATTGAATCAGAAGGACTATTTTCCTTGGTGTGATATGTAGGTTCTAAGGCAAGGCTGCTTTTCATTTTTACAGTTATTTCCTTCCTAACACAGAGAGCACATTGATCAACAGCCATCGTTCGCTTGCAGATCTTAGCTACCGAAGAAGAAGAAGAAGAAGAAGAAAAAGTCAAGCCCCACATCTCTAATTCCCCCCACTTAGGGAATTCCCTGGCGGTCCAGTGCTTAGGACTCGGTGCTTTCACGGCCAGGGCCACGCGGCGCGGCCAAAGAAACAAAACAAACAAACATCCACGTTTATCGAAAACCATATTGTGGAGTCCTGTGGATTTTCTTACATTCGAAAATCTTTTTTAATTGGATTCTAGGCATGATGGTTTTTTGAGGTTTTGGGATGCCATCTTCTTGGATGCTGAAGATGATTCTAATCTAAGTTCTAGGATAAATCCAAAAACCTTCCTGATACATTTTAAGCTTCCTTTCTGCTTATTATATAAGCTATATTCATTGAAATATATATTTCTCCTAGGCTTAATACCTCTTACTTGCTGGGTAAAAATATGAAGGAGCACAATAATGAAACTCTTTTACACTTATTATTTTGCTGTCTGCTTCGTACCGGTTTTCATTGAAATACTTGTCTATATGTGTTGTGGCTACCTATACATGCACATTTATTGCATTCTGTTGCTTGTTATGCATTTTTTACTGACATACCTTCTCTGTCTGTATGCATTGGCTAGGAATTCATGCACCTCTATCACCTCCATCGTGTTTTCTGGTTAATAGTATTCACTAAAATAGAGTGGGCAAAATTCACTTTCATAATATTGCATGGATGGTACAGAATGCCATTTGTTAGTAAATTCATTAGGCTTCGATACTTGCCACATACCCCAGTTTTCATTAATATCTATGGATTTCTTTTTCGTTAACGTAATATGCTTGTCATGATTTTTCTTTGTCTTTCTAGAACTTATTGTATCTTCCTCCATATAAATCATACGCAACAGATCAGCTTATTCATCTATTAATTATTACTGCTATTATTATTGGTGGTGGTGTTATAACCACTTTATAGATGAGTAATCTGAAGTAATCAGATAACTTTTCCCTTTCCAAAAGCACTTAAGAAATCCACTTTCGGGTAATCATTTTGAGGTAGGATGAGAAACCAGGCTTGAAGAGGGCAAAAATGACTCTTTCAATTCACCAGTTGGACTGAGCTGTACGTCACCTCTAGGTAATAGCGTGGGAACTGCACAAGCAAAGGGAGACACTGAAGACGACAATGGTAATAGCCGTACTGTTTTCTAATGGACAAAAAAAATGCCTATATTATAAGTTCTATTTCTCCTGCTTTCTGGCAGTATCATGCTCAGAGTGGAGTCCTGGCAAGGAAGTCAGGATACTTAGGTTCTGAAACCTGGTAATGATACTAACATAATGAGAGAACTTGAACAAGTCAACCCGACCTCTCTGAGCCTCAGTTTCCTTACTCACGAAATGAGACTGAGAACATCGAAGTTCTCTAAGGGCCTCCTAGTTCTAAAATGCTTCCAGTCTAGGAAATAGCATAGAAGTCAATACGAGTGCAGGCCGAAGGGAAAGACAGGGCAGGGAGAAGGTTGCTTCCAGCCTAGAGAACAATCTCTGAACCACACCACTTGGCTCTTCTGCCCGTCTGTGCCCAAGATGGGAGCACAGGCAGTTAATAGAGAAGAGTGGAAAACTGCTCAGTCCTTACAGCCATCATCAACTGTCTGATTTTGGGTTTCTCAGGAAGTAGTGATAGTAGAGGTGTCCTGATAGCAAGAACCTTCAGATGATGCCGTTCCTCAAACGTAGTGAGAATTTCTCAACCTCCCTGAGTTTTTCATGACCCTCTTGTTCTTACAGAAAATTTCCAACATCCATCTCTACTTGGAACTCTAAATTCTCTGCAGCATTCTCCTCCTGTGGTGAGCAATGCAACTTCCCTAACACGAAGTGTCTGCAACTTCTCCAGAGTCTCTGCCCCTGCCGTCAGTTCGGCATCGGCTACTGGTACCCCTTTCCAGACACTCATGGGTAGTGCCTACCTTTACCAACATTCTAGCACGACTATGTTATCTGGAGTTACTGACCACAGCCAGATCTCCACTTCAGCTGCTTCCTATCCAGGTGTTCTTGAGTGGGACATCACAGCAAGCACTGAAAAGAATTCTTCTTCACTCGGAGACTTTACTCTGGCACTCACTGACCGCCACACAGCTGCCTCCTCCATGTTTCTGGCAGCCCAGGATGATAAAACTTCAGACGCCAAGAACATGGTCCCTCTACATCCATCGCTTTCTGCCAGCCTTGCTCAGGGAACACCATCTCAGATTCCAAATCAGGGGCAGAGCCGCCTGTCACTTCCCTGCCAGGAAGGGAGCCAGGTATATTACTATAACCAAGGCACACTGGGGTCTTTACTGTATGGAGAACTTGGCTCCTGCCCGCAATCCTACGGCTCGGCGTCATACACAGGAAGTCGGGCCTCTGGGCAACCAGAAATGGGAATGGGACTGAAGGAGATTCAGCCCACAAATATCCGACCACCAGCTTCCACCTCTGCAGTCTGCCACCCTGTGTCTGCTCAACGCATCACAGAAACAAGTTTTCAAGGTGAGTATAACAAACGCCAGAGAAAGTTGAAGAATGAGGTCGGCATTCAAAAATGGGGTCAAATCGACAGCTGGGAAGGGGTGTAGAGGCAGGTAGAATTTAGATCCTGAGCCTTTAATAACCACTACCTTCGCTCAGTGCCCTCTGTTTTTAGACTCTCTATGAGAACACCTAGGGCTTCCCTGGTGGCGCCGTGGTTAAGAATCCGCCTGCCAATGCAATGTGGGGGACACGGGTTCGAGCCCTGGTCTGCGAAGATCCCACATGCCGTGCAGCAACTAAGCGCATGTGCCACAACGACGGAGCCTGCATTCTAGAGCCCGTGAGCCTCAACTACCGAAGCCCACGTGCCTACAGCCCATGCTCCGCAACAAGAGAAGCCACCGCGATGAGAAGCCCGCACACCGCAACCAAGAGTAGCCCCCGCTAGCCGCCAACTAGAGAAAGCCCGTGCACAGCAATGAGAGACCCAGTGCAGCCAAAAAAATAAATACGTAGAATAAATAAGTTCAAACAGTAAATAAATACATAAACATAAATTACAAAAAAAAAGAACACCTAATGCAGGTGGGACGGTGGGAGGGCCACTGTAGAGGTCATCTATGCTACATGTACAAGAACCCCGAGAGCACACCAATCGGTACCACACTTTTCACTGCTGTAGCCGATCGTTCCCCCTGTACTGCCACACTGTAGCACTCCCTTCCCTCATCTACTGCTATAGTCTCTTCGGAAGGTGTTTCAGAACTCTTGTTATGAGAGTGCCAGTTGAACTGTCCTCACTTCCTTCATTTATACCAGGATTGAAGACCTTGTGGTCCGAGATCCTGTCCAGAGAGCAAGCAGGCTAAGACTCTGTCTTTGTTGATGTATTTCATCAGCAAGGGCTCTACCCCCTCTCCTAGTTCATGGTGTGACGTGTTCTTGGCCTCTCGGGAAAGTGGGGAGAATGGAAAGGACCCTATATGAGAATGCTAGGCTTTGTAAAACATTTCAGGTTTTTAAAAATAAGACTCATTTTGTATTGGACTTATAACAGTCCTATGAAATACAAAGCGAGCCGAGAATCAGCGACAGGAAAGGCTCACCAGTAAGAATTACAACAGTCACCGCTTACCTCGTAGCATAGGGCACTGTCCGTGATCCTTAAGAAGAGTTAGTAGAAATGCCTTGCCCATCTTGCCCCTGAACCCCTTGAAAGGTACACGACTGCTGTGTTGGTGTTTAGGGGGAGCATCTCACTTACCAGGGACTGACTTCTCCCTTGATCCCTTTGTAGGGATGGAGACCTCCCCCCTGGTGATGAAAAATTCCCTGGGATTGCAACCTCCAAGCCAGACGTTTTGTGTGACACAAAGTCAAGAACTCCCCAAGTCCTGCAGTAGCAGAAACAGCCACATACTTGAGAGTAACCCACCATCTGAACTTGGGGACATTTCAGTGACAGCTCCAGTCCAGAGTGCCAGGCGTCTCCTGGCCCTGCCTCCAGCTCCAAGCCAGGGACAAATAGAGAGTAAGCACGTGGATGATATCAAAACCAAGCTTTCAAAGCCTCTGGATGCCTACCAGATCCCAACAGAGAACCAAGATCCTCCACTACTCCCTTTAGGAATCCCTGATATTCACCAGCCGCTGGCCTGCACCGATCCCCTCAGCCAAGAGGAGCAGCCTGGTTCTGAAAATGCTGATCTGGGAGAGAACAGCCGGAGTCGTCAGGACCTAGGGACACTTGAAAATGGGATTGAACCTAGCAGTGGTCTTGCAGACATTACTACACTGGCGGAGGATATTCACCTTCCCCAGCTCTTTAATCCTTTGAAAGATCTTGATCAATCCCAAGGTCCCAACGTGATCAAAGCTAAAGACACCAGAGCCATTAAGGTGAATCCGGTGCAGGAAAAGCCAAGTGTCATAAAGGTTCCCTCTGATCAACCCAGGAAGAACAAACAGAAAGCCTCTGAGCCTATCAGTGGCGCTCCCAAGGCCAAAATCCAGCCAAAGAATCCAGAGTGCCTGTTAGGGGGAGAAGTGGTTATATGCCACGCTGCAGTCAGTGACAGGGCTCCTGTGAACACGGCCAAGCACTCTCAAGGCAAACCTCAGAAAGCTGCATCCAGAAAGATCAGCAAAACTAAGAGCCACGGGCAGGAAAAGACCAAAAGGACCAGAGGGAGAAACAAGGCTGAGGAGAACAAGCAGTCAGGGAACAAAGTCAAGGCAGAAGAGAAGCCAGCAATCCCCCACACGAAGCGAAAGGAACACCAAACTGAGCTTCTCCAACAGAGCTTTCAAAAGCCTCGAACCTCCCTTGGCGTGCGCATGCTGGAGTCTGTGAAGGTTCTTCATGCGCTGGGGAAGAAGAATGAGACGAAAACTGGGCTCTCTTCCTGTCGGCTCTTGGGAAAGTCAAGCAACCCCAAAGACCCCCAGCCACCCCCAGCTATCCAGCCATGGCGGCATACCCCACGTGAGGGGAAGGGTCCTGAGAAAACGCAAGTCCAAGCCCAGAAACCAGACAGCAGTGCTGAAACAGAGTGTCCGTCTCCAGCCCAGTATGAGCGGCCTCCTCCTGGGAAGGTCAAGTTGATACCTCTGCCTTTTTCTGCCTGGGACAAGCCTCAAGCTCGACCCGCTCCTCGGAGGCCACAGTCTCTGGCCTCACATCGGCCTGCTGGGGCTTACCGTGCCCAGCCTGGTTCTACTGACTCAGCTCAACCTGCTGCAGCCAATTCATCCCACCAGCCAGCTCCTGCCTCTTTGCCAGGCCCCGCCAAACCAGCTCAGCCAACTGTGACCAACCCAACCCAACCGGCTTGGACCAACCATACCCAGCCTCGTGTCCCTCAGTCTGCTGCTCCTAGGCCTGCACCCTCCAAAACTTCATCTGGCGCTCCTCTCCAGCGGGAGCCTGTTCCCCCTGCTGTGAATAAGCGCCAGTCCCCACCCAAGCTCCAAACCCAATTTCTACTCCAAGACTTCAGCAAGCAACGAGTTCCATGGAGGGAACCCAACGTGCCTGAGCCAGTCATGTCAAAGCCCATCGAACAAGAGCAGAGGCCAGAGCGAGAGGCCATGAAGAGGCGGGCTCAACAACAACGGGAGAATGCTGCCAGATACACCTCTTCGGGCAAGCTGCAATTTTTCACCGAGAGGGAAAACGAAATGGAAATTGCCGACTACTACGGATACGTCAAGTGAGAGCTGCTAGGATTCTTGGTGCCACCTTGGCTACCAGCTGTTCTTCCATACACAGGTAAGACAGGTATAGAACTGAATAAGTAAATGGAATACAATTAATAGACGAGTAACAAACCTTTCGAATTTTCAGATGCTGCTAACTGGGGCGTGAGAAAGGAAGGACTGAAAGTTGGATGGGAGAATGAAGGAAAGGGGTAAAAACTGAGCAAAGAGGAAGGAACTTGGCCCAGGGCTAGGAAGGCCAAAAGAGACGTATGGATTTAGGAAAGGAAGCAGGAGCGAGGATGAAATGGCAGAAGTAAAAAGCAGGGTCAGAGGTCTGGGTTGAAAGAACACAATTGGAGTAGAGTTGAAGGTGACAGAAGATGAGTCTAGGTTTACTAGGAGAAATAGAAAAAGTCTCTCGGGGACGCTGGCCTTAAGTCTCACAACCACCAGATAGGTATTTCAGAAAACAAGAGGTTCAGGACACATCTCTGAAAGGTCTGAGTTGCCTTATTCAGGTGTGACTGTAGTGGGGGAATAGGGAAATCTACCAGAGAAGTGGCTAGGGCTCAGAGTTATCCTAGGGGCAGCTGACGACAGGGGCAGAGCCAAGGGAACTGCTGGATCAGGAGGCCCACGAACAAAGCAGGGGCATAGCCGCCTGTCACTTCCCTGCCAGGAAGGAAGCCAGGTATATTACTATAACCAAGGCACACTGGGGTCTTTACTGTATGGAGAACTTGGCTCCTGCCCGCAATCCTACGGCTCTGCGTCACACACAGGAAGTAGGGCCTCTGGGCAACCAGAAATGGGAATGGGACTGAAGGAGATTCAGCCCACAAATATCCGACCACCAGCTTCCACCTCTGCAATCTGCCACCCTGTGTCTGCTCAACGCATCACAGAAACAAGTTTTCAAGGTGAGTATACAGACGGCAGAGAAAAGTTGAACAATGAGGTCAGCATTCAAAAATGGGGTCAAATCGACAGCTGGGAAGGGGTGTAGAGACAGGTAGAATTTAGATCCTGAGCCTTTAATAACCACTACCTTCTCTCAGTGCTCTCTGTTTTTAGACTCTATATGAGAACACCTAGGGCTTCCCTGGTGGCGCCTGCCAATGCAGGGGACACGGGTTCGAGCCCTGGTCTGCGAAGATCCCACATGCCGTGCAGCAACTAAGCGCATGTGCCACAACGACGGAGCCTGCATTCTAGAGCCCGTGAGCCTCAACTACCGAAGCCCACGTGCCTACAGCCCATGCTCCGCAACAAGAGAAGCCACCGCGATGAGATGCCCGCACACCGCAACCGAGAGTAGCCCCCGCTAGCCGCCAACTCGAGAAAGCCCGTGCACAGCAATGAGAGACCCAGTGCGGCCAAAAAAATAAATACGTAGAATAAATAAGTTCAAACAGTAAATAAATACATAAACATAAATTACAAAAAAAAAGAACACCTAATGCAGGTGGGAAGGTGGGAGGGCCACTGTAGAGGTCATCTATGCTACATGTACAAGAACCCCGAGAGCACACCAATCGGTACCACACTTTTCACTGCTGTAGCCGATCGTTCCCCCTGTACTGCCACACTGTAGCACTCCCTTCCCTCATCTACTGCTATAGTCTCTTTGGAAGGTGTTTCAGAACTCTTGTTATGAGAGTGCCAGTTGAACTGTCCTCACTTCCTTCATTTATACCAGGATTGAAGACCTTGTGGTCCGAGATCCTGTCCAGAGAGCAAGCAGGCTAAGACTCTGTCTTTGTTGATGTATTTCATCAGAAAGGGCTCTACCCCCTCTCCTAGTTCATGGTGTGACGTGTTCTTGGCCTCTCGGGAAAGTGGGGAGAATGGAAAGGACCCTATATGAGAATGCTAGGCTCTGTAAAACATTTCAGGTTTTTAAAAATAAGACTCATTTTGTATTGGACTGACAACAGTCCTATGAAATACAAAGAAAGCCGAGAATCAGTGACAGGAAAGGATCACCAGTAAGAACTACAGCAGTCACCGCTTACCTCGTAGCATAGGGCACTGTCCGTGATCCTTAAGAAGAGTTAGTAGAAATGCCTTGCCCATCTTGCCCCTGAACCCCTTGAAAGGTACACGACTGCTGTGTTGGTGTTTAGGGGGAGCATCTCACTTACCAGGGACTGACTTCTCCCTTGATTCCTCTGTAGTGATGGAGACTTCCCCGCTGATGAAAAATTCCCTGGGATTGCAACCTCCAAGCCAGACAGCTTTCCTATGGAATGACAGAGAACTTGTCAAGGTGAAACACCAGTCTGCGGGAGAAAGGGAGGAAGAGAATGATGGAAATCGTTTCTGGGAAACTATTCTTACATTATGTGTTGTTTGTTCCCGGTAAATAAACTGAAATCTTCTTAACAGTAAAACAAAATCTAAACCACTAAAGCCAACAATACAGGAGTATAACGTTCGAAAAAAATTTCTTTGGCTGCGCAGCATGTGGGATCTTAGCTCCCCAACCAGGGATTGAACCCACGCCTGCTGCATTGGAAGCGCAGAGTCTTCACCACGGGACCACCGGGGAAGTCCCAGGACTATCACTTTTAAAGGAGAAGGTACAAACCCCTCGGTTCTATGAACTGGAGATTTTTAGTAAGAAGTCAATATATTTGTTGTTAGGCACATTTTATGTTAGGCTGTCTCCCTGCACAGGATGCAGGCGCCTTGAGAATGGAAGTCATATCCCTCTATAGTACGTCCCTCTTCTTTCTGCTTTGCAGTTTGCTGCTCCACTTGTTCAACCCCACCTAGTAATAACCTATACTTCCCTTGTTCCTGTTTTCCCATCTGGAAAACAGACAAAAGGCAACCAAACAACGCAAAGGTCTCAACAAATAAGGGATATCCAAAACCAGAGATGGCCAGAACTTCTGTACCCCTGATGAAATAGTCCTCATACAAAACCTGATAATCAAATTCCTTAATGCTAGGAATCACAGTGAAAAATAGTATCTGAACTGACTTCTGTCAGATGAGTGAGAACTAAGGTTAATTCAGTGTATCTGAAGCATAGAAAGTGAGGGCAAAAGTGGCACAAGATGGGGCTAGAGAAGCAGAGAGGATTCTAGACCACGCAGAGTCTTAAAGGCCAACAGTGTGTTTTCTATTCTCAAAACAATGCTTGTGAGCGATGTTTATGAGCAACGTTCCAACTTGCTTTGAAGGTTTCTTGTGTGAAGAGTGGATTGGAAGGAAACAAGATATATGGACACTAGTTAGGACCTAATCGCAACAGACAGGCAAGTTCAGTATTAGGAAGTTGAGGAAGAGCTGGCTGACAGATTCCAAAGAAATTCAGGAGATGAACTGAAGCGGGCTTAATGGGGTAGGAGATGGAGGAAAGGAAGGTCTTAGGGAATTCAAGGGTTTACTGCACACATGAGCAAAGTCTCAAAATTAATCATTTGAACGTACAGAGGCGGATCTCCCAAATGACACCGGTTAGGAAGCAACGGTACGCCCTTTAGAATTCCTAGAGACAACACAAATCAACTGTTTCGATGGAAAATTCGGCGGGACTCTTGATTTCCATGGGAATACAGAGAAAAGAGACACTGATCTGGCTTGCAGGTATATTTAGGAAGTTGTTAGCCGGACATCACCTACTAGTATCATGTAAGTAGGCCGTCCGAAGTAGGAAGCTTAGGGGAAAAACCTGGAGGAAAACTTAAAAGCTTAAGCCACACCTCTACACTACACCACCTTTCACAATTTCTTCTCAGATAAGCATCATCCCCATCAGTGAAGAAACTCGTACCTCATAATAGGAAAAACAGGCCTAAAGATTCAATGTGTGTCTTGGGAGGTCCCATCTATGCGATATCTTCCTGGGACCAGAAAAGGCCCCAGGAAGATCAATCTCTGCACCCCTGAAAGCTTACCACCAAGGAAAATGACTAGGTCCATAGATTTCCTCCCTCAAACCAGCTTACCTCACACATAGATCATTAGCAACTCCGCCCTTACTCACATTATCACAGTCACAAGAGTGGTTAGGGAGAAAAGCACTAACCAGGGGAACTAAAACAGAGGCAATCCAGGCCAAGCTGGGCTGGTGGCAGATATCTTGCTCCTTACGCTCGGGTGCATAATGCGACTCACCACAGTGCCTTTTTCACAGACCCTTTTGAACGTTTCTCCACAGAATCCAACAGCTCAAGTCAGTTCATGACGCTTCAAGGTCAACAATCGTCAAGAGAAAAACATGCAATATGTCTTACAATGTTGGATTCCTTACAAACAGGACAAGGAGATAACCATGTAGACAAAACCAGAGCATTTGAAAACATCTGTATTCTACAAACACACCAGTGAATGCTATAAATAAGGTACTATGACATAAAACAAAATGAAAACTAGATGTGAGACTGTTCTCTTCAGTGTACAGACTTCATGGCAGTTGCTGCACACTATCTAGCTACTTAGATCTTTAACTCTCTGTTCTGTTAATACCAAATGAGGCCCAAGTGTGTCAACCTGTTTCCCACAGAAACCAAAAAGTCTACATGCATCTCTTTTCTCCTGTGCCCTTTCACCTTACCTGCTCCCAATTCTCCACCAACGTCCTCCTCTTTCTCTAATTATTCTCCTCTTCATTTTGCTTGGCCTTGCCCCCAAGCATGCAAGACAGAGAGTCCTAGAGGTCCAAGATTCTAGAGTGGCTGTTTGCAAGGCGGAGGAGATTACAGTAACTGCCACACTGTATATACTTCTGTGCAAAGAAAAAGGGACAGTGTTCAGAATGTCTCTCACATATAACAAGAGCTGGAGATGGCAGGATACCTGTGTGGCCCAAGGAACTAGAGCTAGCAAATTATGGGCCAAACAATTGCAACCAAAGGCTGGAAGAGGAAAGGTCTGCAACCAGCTCTGTCTCCTAGCTCTCTGGTATTTGCTGCCAACGGGCAGAGTCTATTTCGTGAAGCATCAAGCACTGAAAAGAAGACTCCTGCTGCTGGAAGTTGACAGGAAGTAACGTCCAATGCAAGATCAAGGCTTGTCCTCGAAGCAATGCCCATAATGGAAGAAAAAAAAAAAGAGGAAGCGGAAGAGAAATGTTAAGTCGCAAGTCCAACCTGGCCCCCAGCCTAGCCCAGCCCAAGGAAGGTAGGAGTCAAGGAGAAGAAACTAAAAGAGAAGAGCCTTGGACCACAACATTCTCCACAAGGTACACTCAACAAACTTCACCCTACTCTTGAACCAAGTTACAAAGAGAGCTTCTTAATCCCTACTTTGGCTCCTTAAAAGCTGCTATCAGTTCACTCATTAGACACATCTGATTTCAGAACAACTGTAATAGTTCAAACTAGATGGCTCTTTCCTTCCTAAGGATTATTAATTAAATAAGATCTATATAGCTCTAAGTATATGATACATAAAATAGAATACTCTGTAGAATATAAGTAACTCTTAGTTCAGTGTATTAATGAACGTCTGTAAGAAATGTGGCAATGATTTCCCTAATGGAAGAGCCTGGGGGAGGTAAATCTGTCTTCTAGGATTTCCTCCTCCCCAAAGCTCAGAAACTCAGGTGTTGTTTTAGCTCTCCTACACTCTCTTCACCCAAGCCCGCCTTCCTGTTGGGGATCGGACCTCCCTATTGGCTCTCTCATACCTTTCAACTGCCTGCTTTGTGACATCACTCTCCTCCCAAACCTACTACCACTTGGTAGAGCCTTGGGGTTTCCGTGGAGCTGTTTGGACCAGTAACCAGTGACCTCTGTACTGGACACGTGCGCCGTTCAGCTGCAGCCACTCAGACATCCTCTAGTGTTGTCTCCTCATCCCTTGTACCTGCAGTGGATGCTTCCTCTTCTCTGACCATGTCAGGTAAGAAAAGAAACTTTGGAAAGTTTTGCGTTCGATTTCTTTTGCCCCTAAATTGAGTAGGAGATTCAAAATAGCATGGAATAATGAGGGAAAGTATTGAACTACAAGTCTGGAGACCTAATTTCACTTTTGACTTTGACGTTTACTATCTGTGTGACTTTGGACAAATCACTGGCTGTCTCACAAAGCCTGTTGCTTTCCTTAACTGTTACGTTAGGATACCACATTGGGTTGATCACTCTGATCCCCTTCTTTTCCAGTATTGAGCCTTAAAGGGTACCCATGTAGAAAACGAAATCAGACACTTCTCAAGAGTGTTTCAACAGAAACATAGAAAAGCCAGGGGACATAGAAAACTAGCAATATATACCAAGATGTTTCATCTCTAATGGTCTCCCTCCACTAGGATTTCGACTAGTTGAAAAGAGAGAATAGGGAGAGAGGATGGAGAGTACTGGGCTCTACAGGGAGGCACAGAGTCGAGCGTAAGGAAGTTTAGGATGGTTTTCATTAGCACAGGCCAACAGGCACCAAGAGATGGGAGAAAATGTAAGAATGAAGAGGGAAAGCATAGAGGAGCTCTCAAGAAAAACGGAGTTTGCAATGGAATGCTGATGGGAACCAAAGATTTTCAATTAAAGCAGAAACAGCACAGAGGGAAACCTGCTCAGAGCAGGGCAAAACCAAGTTGATGGTAGCAAACCCTTACATTAACAGACTAAGAAGGAAAGTAAGGCCAGAACAGGGGATCACCGGGAAAGGCAGCTTATCAGAAAAGTCATACTCCGTTTTCTTTCTTTTATTGCCTCTCTGAATACAGTTGGCCACTTGACAGTTTTGAATATAAACATTTTAGAAATACGTTTTAGAAATGATGCCTCCTATAAACAAGCAACCACAGTGGTTATCTAGGGGGCTGCTTTTCAGTGTTTTATTCTTTCTAATTTTTAAACTAGGTAGACATTTCACCAATTCAACATTTTAAGTGATATCTTCTAAATTGAATCAGAAGGACTATTTTCCTTGGTGTGATATGTAGGTTCTAAGGCAAGGCTGCTTTTCATTTTTACAGTTATTTCCTTCCTAACACAGAGAGCACATTGATCAACAGCCATCGTTCGCTTGCAGATCTTAGCTACCGAAGAAGAAGAAGAAGAAGAAGAAAAAGTCAAGCCCCACATCTCTAATTCCCCCCACTTAGGGAATTCCCTGGCGGTCCAGTGCTTAGGACTCGGTGCTTTCACGGCCAGGGCCACGCGGCGCGGCCAAAGAAACAAAACAAACAAACATCCACGTTTATCGAAAACCATATTGTGGAGTCCTGTGGATTTTCTTACATTCGAAAATCTTTTTTAATTGGATTCTAGGCATGATGGTTTTTTGAGGTTTTGGGATGCCATCTTCTTGGATGCTGAAGATGATTCTAATCTAAGTTCTAGGATAAATCCAAAAACCTTCCTGATACATTTTAAGCTTCCTTTCTGCTTATTATATAAGCTATATTCATTGAAATATATATTTCTCCTAGGCTTAATACCTCTTACTTGCTGGGTAAAAATATGAAGGAGCACAATAATGAAACTCTTTTACACTTATTATTTTGCTGTCTGCTTCGTACCGGTTTTCATTGAAATACTTGTCTATATGTGTTGTGGCTACCTATACATGCACATTTATTGCATTCTGTTGCTTGTTATGCATTTTTTACTGACATACCTTCTCTGTCTGTATGCATTGGCTAGGAATTCATGCACCTCTATCACCTCCATCGTGTTTTCTGGTTAATAGTATTCACTAAAATAGAGTGGGCAAAATTCACTTTCATAATATTGCATGGATGGTACAGAATGCCATTTGTTAGTAAATTCATTAGGCTTCGATACTTGCCACATACCCCAGTTTTCATTAATATCTATGGATTTCTTTTTCGTTAACGTAATATGCTTGTCATGATTTTTCTTTGTCTTTCTAGAACTTATTGTATCTTCCTCCATATAAATCATACGCAACAGATCAGCTTATTCATCTATTAATTATTACTGCTATTATTATTGGTGGTGGTGTTATAACCACTTTATAGATGAGTAATCTGAAGTAATCAGATAACTTTTCCCTTTCCAAAAGCACTTAAGAAATCCACTTTCGGGTAATCATTTTGAGGTAGGATGAGAAACCAGGCTTGAAGAGGGCAAAAATGACTCTTTCAATTCACCAGTTGGACAGAGCTGTACATCACCTCTAGGTAATAGCGTGGGAACTGCACAAGCAAAGGGAGACACTGAAGACGACAATGGTAATAGCCGTACTGTTTTCTAATGGACAAAAAAAATGCCTATATTATAAGTTCTATTTCTCCTGCTTTCTGGCAGTATCATGCTCAGAGTGGAGTCCTGGCAAGGAAGTCAGGATACTTAGGTTCTGAAACCTGGTAATGATACTAACATAATGAGAGAACTTGAACAAGTCAACCCGACCTCTCTGAGCCTCAGTTTCCTTACTCACGAAATGAGACTGAGAACATCGAAGTTCTCTAAGGGCCTCCTAGTTCTAAAATGCTTCCAGTCTAGGAAATAGCATAGAAGTCAATACGAGTGCAGGCCGAAGGGAAAGACAGGGCAGGGAGAAGGTTGCTTCCAGCCTAGAGAACAATCTCTGAACCACACCACTTGGCTCTTCTGCCCGTCTGTGCCCAAGATGGGAGCACAGGCAGTTAATAGAGAAGAGTGGAAAACTGCTCAGTCCTTACAGCCATCATCAACTGTCTGATTTTGGGTTTCTCAGGAAGTAGTGATAGTAGAGGTGTCCTGATAGCAAGAACCTTCAGATGATGCCGTTCCTCAAACGTAGTGAGAATTTCTCAACCTCCCTGAGTTTTTCATGACCCTCTTGTTCTTACAGAAAATTTCCAACATCCATCTCTACTTGGAACTCTAAATTCTCTGCAGCATTCTCCTCCTGTGGTGAGCAATGCAACTTCCCTAACACGAAGTGTCTGCAACTTCTCCAGAGTCTCTGCCCCTGCCGTCAGTTCGGCATCGGCTACTGGTACCCCTTTCCAGACACTCATGGGTAGTGCCTACCTTTACCAACATTCTAGCACGACTATGTTATCTGGAGTTACTGACCACAGCCAGATCTCCACTTCAGCTGCTTCCTATCCAGGTGTTCTTGAGTGGGACATCACAGCAAGCACTGAAAAGAATTCTTCTTCACTCGGAGACTTTACTCTGGCACTCACTGACCGCCACACAGCTGCCTCCTCCATGTTTCTGGCAGCCCAGGATGATAAAACTTCAGACGCCAAGAACATGGTCCCTCTACATCCATCGCTTTCTGCCAGCCTTGCTCAGGGAACACCATCTCAGATTCCAAATCAGGGGCAGAGCCGCCTGTCACTTCCCTGCCAGGAAGGGAGCCAGGTATATTACTATAACCAAGGCACACTGGGGTCTTTACTGTATGGAGAACTTGGCTCCTGCCCGCAATCCTACGGCTCGGCGTCATACACAGGAAGTCGGGCCTCTGGGCAACCAGAAATGGGAATGGGACTGAAGGAGATTCAGCCCACAAATATCCGACCACCAGCTTCCACCTCTGCAGTCTGCCACCCTGTGTCTGCTCAACGCATCACAGAAACAAGTTTTCAAGGTGAGTATAACAAACGCCAGAGAAAGTTGAAGAATGAGGTCGGCATTCAAAAATGGGGTCAAATCGACAGCTGGGAAGGGGTGTAGAGGCAGGTAGAATTTAGATCCTGAGCCTTTAATAACCACTACCTTCGCTCAGTGCCCTCTGTTTTTAGACTCTCTATGAGAACACCTAGGGCTTCCCTGGTGGCGCCGTGGTTAAGAATCCGCCTGCCAATGCAATGCGGGGGACACGGGTTCGAGCCCTGGTCTGCGAAGATCCCACATGCCGTGCAGCAACTAAGCGCATGTGCCACAACGACGGAGCCTGCATTCTAGAGCCCGTGAGCCTCAACTACCGAAGCCCACGTGCCTACAGCCCATGCTCCGCAACAAGAGAAGCCACCGCGATGAGAAGCCCGCACACCGCAACCAAGAGTAGCCCCCGCTAGCCGCCAACTAGAGAAAGCCCGTGCACAGCAATGAGAGACCCAGTGCAGCCAAAAAAATAAATACGTAGAATAAATAAGTTCAAACAGTAAATAAATACATAAACATAAATTACAAAAAAAAAGAACACCTAATGCAGGTGGGACGGTGGGAGGGCCACTGTAGAGGTCATCTATGCTACATGTACAAGAACCCCGAGAGCACACCAATCGGTACCACACTTTTCACTGCTGTAGCCGATCGTTCCCCCTGTACTGCCACACTGTAGCACTCCCTTCCCTCATCTACTGCTATAGTCTCTTCGGAAGGTGTTTCAGAACTCTTGTTATGAGAGTGCCAGTTGAACTGTCCTCACTTCCTTCATTTATACCAGGATTGAAGACCTTGTGGTCCGAGATCCTGTCCAGAGAGCAAGCAGGCTAAGACTCTGTCTTTGTTGATGTATTTCATCAGCAAGGGCTCTACCCCCTCTCCTAGTTCATGGTGTGACGTGTTCTTGGCCTCTCGGGAAAGTGGGGAGAATGGAAAGGACCCTATATGAGAATGCTAGGCTTTGTAAAACATTTCAGGTTTTTAAAAATAAGACTCATTTTGTATTGGACTTATAACAGTCCTATGAAATACAAAGCGAGCCGAGAATCAGCGACAGGAAAGGCTCACCAGTAAGAATTACAACAGTCACCGCTTACCTCGTAGCATAGGGCACTGTCCGTGATCCTTAAGAAGAGTTAGTAGAAATGCCTTGCCCATCTTGCCCCTGAACCCCTTGAAAGGTACACGACTGCTGTGTTGGTGTTTAGGGGGAGCATCTCACTTACCAGGGACTGACTTCTCCCTTGATCCCTTTGTAGGGATGGAGACCTCCCCCCTGGTGATGAAAAATTCCCTGGGATTGCAACCTCCAAGCCAGACGTTTTGTGTGACACAAAGTCAAGAACTCCCCAAGTCCTGCAGTAGCAGAAACAGCCACATACTTGAGAGTAACCCACCATCTGAACTTGGGGACATTTCAGTGACAGCTCCAGTCCAGAGTGCCAGGCGTCTCCTGGCCCTGCCTCCAGCTCCAAGCCAGGGACAAATAGAGAGTAAGCACGTGGATGATATCAAAACCAAGCTTTCAAAGCCTCTGGATGCCTACCAGATCCCAACAGAGAACCAAGATCCTCCACTACTCCCTTTAGGAATCCCTGATATTCACCAGCCGCTGGCCTGCACCGATCCCCTCAGCCAAGAGGAGCAGCCTGGTTCTGAAAATGCTGATCTGGGAGAGAACAGCCGGAGTCGTCAGGACCTAGGGACACTTGAAAATGGGATTGAACCTAGCAGTGGTCTTGCAGACATTACTACACTGGCGGAGGATATTCACCTTCCCCAGCTCTTTAATCCTTTGAAAGATCTTGATCAATCCCAAGGTCCCAACGTGATCAAAGCTAAAGACACCAGAGCCATTAAGGTGAATCCGGTGCAGGAAAAGCCAAGTGTCATAAAGGTTCCCTCTGATCAACCCAGGAAGAACAAACAGAAAGCCTCTGAGCCTATCAGTGGCGCTCCCAAGGCCAAAATCCAGCCAAAGAATCCAGAGTGCCTGTTAGGGGGAGAAGTGGTTATATGCCACGCTGCAGTCAGTGACAGGGCTCCTGTGAACACGGCCAAGCACTCTCAAGGCAAACCTCAGAAAGCTGCATCCAGAAAGATCAGCAAAACTAAGAGCCACGGGCAGGAAAAGACCAAAAGGACCAGAGGGAGAAACAAGGCTGAGGAGAACAAGCAGTCAGGGAACAAAGTCAAGGCAGAAGAGAAGCCAGCAATCCCCCACACGAAGCGAAAGGAACACCAAACTGAGCTTCTCCAACAGAGCTTTCAAAAGCCTCGAACCTCCCTTGGCGTGCGCATGCTGGAGTCTGTGAAGGTTCTTCATGCGCTGGGGAAGAAGAATGAGACGAAAACTGGGCTCTCTTCCTGTCGGCTCTTGGGAAAGTCAAGCAACCCCAAAGACCCCCAGCCACCCCCAGCTATCCAGCCATGGCGGCATACCCCACGTGAGGGGAAGGGTCCTGAGAAAACGCAAGTCCAAGCCCAGAAACCAGACAGCAGTGCTGAAACAGAGTGTCCGTCTCCAGCCCAGTATGAGCGGCCTCCTCCTGGGAAGGTCAAGTTGATACCTCTGCCTTTTTCTGCCTGGGACAAGCCTCAAGCTCGACCCGCTCCTCGGAGGCCACAGTCTCTGGCCTCACATCGGCCTGCTGGGGCTTACCGTGCCCAGCCTGGTTCTACTGACTCAGCTCAACCTGCTGCAGCCAATTCATCCCACCAGCCAGCTCCTGCCTCTTTGCCAGGCCCCGCCAAACCAGCTCAGCCAACTGTGACCAACCCAACCCAACCGGCTTGGACCAACCATACCCAGCCTCGTGTCCCTCAGTCTGCTGCTCCTAGGCCTGCACCCTCCAAAACTTCATCTGGCGCTCCTCTCCAGCGGGAGCCTGTTCCCCCTGCTGTGAATAAGCGCCAGTCCCCACCCAAGCTCCAAACCCAATTTCTACTCCAAGACTTCAGCAAGCAACGAGTTCCATGGAGGGAACCCAACGTGCCTGAGCCAGTCATGTCAAAGCCCATCGAACAAGAGCAGAGGCCAGAGCGAGAGGCCATGAAGAGGCGGGCTCAACAACAACGGGAGAATGCTGCCAGATACACCTCTTCGGGCAAGCTGCAATTTTTCACCGAGAGGGAAAACGAAATGGAAATTGCCGACTACTACGGATACGTCAAGTGAGAGCTGCTAGGATTCTTGGTGCCACCTTGGCTACCAGCTGTTCTTCCATACACAGGTAAGACAGGTATAGAACTGAATAAGTAAATGGAATACAATTAATAGACGAGTAACAAACCTTTCGAATTTTCAGATGCTGCTAACTGGGGCGTGAGAAAGGAAGGACTGAAAGTTGGATGGGAGAATGAAGGAAAGGGGTAAAAACTGAGCAAAGAGGAAGGAACTTGGCCCAGGGCTAGGAAGGCCAAAAGAGACGTATGGATTTAGGAAAGGAAGCAGGAGCGAGGATGAAATGGCAGAAGTAAAAAGCAGGGTCAGAGGTCTGGGTTGAAAGAACACAATTGGAGTAGAGTTGAAGGTGACAGAAGATGAGTCTAGGTTTACTAGGAGAAATAGAAAAAGTCTCTCGGGGACGCTGGCCTTAAGTCTCACAACCACCAGATAGGTATTTCAGAAAACAAGAGGTTCAGGACACATCTCTGAAAGGTCTGAGTTGCCTTATTCAGGTGTGACTGTAGTGGGGGAATAGGGAAATCTACCAGAGAAGTGGCTAGGGCTCAGAGTTATCCTAGGGGCAGCTGACGACAGGGGCAGAGCCAAGGGAACTGCTGGATCAGGAGGCCCACGAACAAAGCAGGGGCATAGCCGCCTGTCACTTCCCTGCCAGGAAGGAAGCCAGGTATATTACTATAACCAAGGCACACTGGGGTCTTTACTGTATGGAGAACTTGGCTCCTGCCCGCAATCCTACGGCTCTGCGTCACACACAGGAAGTAGGGCCTCTGGGCAACCAGAAATGGGAATGGGACTGAAGGAGATTCAGCCCACAAATATCCGACCACCAGCTTCCACCTCTGCAATCTGCCACCCTGTGTCTGCTCAACGCATCACAGAAACAAGTTTTCAAGGTGAGTATACAGACGGCAGAGAAAAGTTGAACAATGAGGTCAGCATTCAAAAATGGGGTCAAATCGACAGCTGGGAAGGGGTGTAGAGACAGGTAGAATTTAGATCCTGAGCCTTTAATAACCACTACCTTCTCTCAGTGCTCTCTGTTTTTAGACTCTATATGAGAACACCTAGGGCTTCCCTGGTGGCGCCTGCCAATGCAGGGGACACGGGTTCGAGCCCTGGTCTGCGAAGATCCCACATGCCGTGCAGCAACTAAGCGCATGTGCCACAACGACGGAGCCTGCATTCTAGAGCCCGTGAGCCTCAACTACCGAAGCCCACGTGCCTACAGCCCATGCTCCGCAACAAGAGAAGCCACCGCGATGAGATGCCCGCACACCGCAACCGAGAGTAGCCCCCGCTAGCCGCCAACTCGAGAAAGCCCGTGCACAGCAATGAGAGACCCAGTGCGGCCAAAAAAATAAATACGTAGAATAAATAAGTTCAAACAGTAAATAAATACATAAACATAAATTACAAAAAAAAAGAACACCTAATGCAGGTGGGAAGGTGGGAGGGCCACTGTAGAGGTCATCTATGCTACATGTACAAGAACCCCGAGAGCACACCAATCGGTACCACACTTTTCACTGCTGTAGCCGATCGTTCCCCCTGTACTGCCACACTGTAGCACTCCCTTCCCTCATCTACTGCTATAGTCTCTTTGGAAGGTGTTTCAGAACTCTTGTTATGAGAGTGCCAGTTGAACTGTCCTCACTTCCTTCATTTATACCAGGATTGAAGACCTTGTGGTCCGAGATCCTGTCCAGAGAGCAAGCAGGCTAAGACTCTGTCTTTGTTGATGTATTTCATCAGAAAGGGCTCTACCCCCTCTCCTAGTTCATGGTGTGACGTGTTCTTGGCCTCTCGGGAAAGTGGGGAGAATGGAAAGGACCCTATATGAGAATGCTAGGCTCTGTAAAACATTTCAGGTTTTTAAAAATAAGACTCATTTTGTATTGGACTGACAACAGTCCTATGAAATACAAAGAAAGCCGAGAATCAGTGACAGGAAAGGATCACCAGTAAGAACTACAGCAGTCACCGCTTACCTCGTAGCATAGGGCACTGTCCGTGATCCTTAAGAAGAGTTAGTAGAAATGCCTTGCCCATCTTGCCCCTGAACCCCTTGAAAGGTACACGACTGCTGTGTTGGTGTTTAGGGGGAGCATCTCACTTACCAGGGACTGACTTCTCCCTTGATTCCTCTGTAGTGATGGAGACTTCCCCGCTGATGAAAAATTCCCTGGGATTGCAACCTCCAAGCCAGACAGCTTTCCTATGGAATGACAGAGAACTTGTCAAGGTGAAACACCAGTCTGCGGGAGAAAGGGAGGAAGAGAATGATGGAAATCGTTTCTGGGAAACTATTCTTACATTATGTGTTGTTTGTTCCCGGTAAATAAACTGAAATCTTCTTAACAGTAAAACAAAATCTAAACCACTAAAGCCAACAATACAGGAGTATAACGTTCGAAAAAAATTTCTTTGGCTGCGCAGCATGTGGGATCTTAGCTCCCCAACCAGGGATTGAACCCACGCCTGCTGCATTGGAAGCGCAGAGTCTTCACCACGGGACCACCGGGGAAGTCCCAGGACTATCACTTTTAAAGGAGAAGGTACAAACCCCTCGGTTCTATGAACTGGAGATTTTTAGTAAGAAGTCAATATATTTGTTGTTAGGCACATTTTATGTTAGGCTGTCTCCCTGCACAGGATGCAGGCGCCTTGAGAATGGAAGTCATATCCCTCTATAGTACGTCCCTCTTCTTTCTGCTTTGCAGTTTGCTGCTCCACTTGTTCAACCCCACCTAGTAATAACCTATACTTCCCTTGTTCCTGTTTTCCCATCTGGAAAACAGACAAAAGGCAACCAAACAACGCAAAGGTCTCAACAAATAAGGGATATCCAAAACCAGAGATGGCCAGAACTTCTGTACCCCTGATGAAATAGTCCTCATACAAAACCTGATAATCAAATTCCTTAATGCTAGGAATCACAGTGAAAAATAGTATCTGAACTGACTTCTGTCAGATGAGTGAGAACTAAGGTTAATTCAGTGTATCTGAAGCATAGAAAGTGAGGGCAAAAGTGGCACAAGATGGGGCTAGAGAAGCAGAGAGGATTCTAGACCACGCAGAGTCTTAAAGGCCAACAGTGTGTTTTCTATTCTCAAAACAATGCTTGTGAGCGATGTTTATGAGCAACGTTCCAACTTGCTTTGAAGGTTTCTTGTGTGAAGAGTGGATTGGAAGGAAACAAGATATATGGACACTAGTTAGGACCTAATCGCAACAGACAGGCAAGTTCAGTATTAGGAAGTTGAGGAAGAGCTGGCTGACAGATTCCAAAGAAATTCAGGAGATGAACTGAAGCGGGCTTAATGGGGTAGGAGATGGAGGAAAGGAAGGTCTTAGGGAATTCAAGGGTTTACTGCACACATGAGCAAAGTCTCAAAATTAATCATTTGAACGTACAGAGGCGGATCTCCCAAATGACACCGGTTAGGAAGCAACGGTACGCCCTTTAGAATTCCTAGAGACAACACAAATCAACTGTTTCGATGGAAAATTCGGCGGGACTCTTGATTTCCATGGGAATACAGAGAAAAGAGACACTGATCTGGCTTGCAGGTATATTTAGGAAGTTGTTAGCCGGACATCACCTACTAGTATCATGTAAGTAGGCCGTCCGAAGTAGGAAGCTTAGGGGAAAAACCTGGAGGAAAACTTAAAAGCTTAAGCCACACCTCTACACTACACCACCTTTCACAATTTCTTCTCAGATAAGCATCATCCCCATCAGTGAAGAAACTCGTACCTCATAATAGGAAAAACAGGCCTAAAGATTCAATGTGTGTCTTGGGAGGTCCCATCTATGCGATATCTTCCTGGGACCAGAAAAGGCCCCAGGAAGATCAATCTCTGCACCCCTGAAAGCTTACCACCAAGGAAAATGACTAGGTCCATAGATTTCCTCCCTCAAACCAGCTTACCTCACACATAGATCATTAGCAACTCCGCCCTTACTCACATTATCACAGTCACAAGAGTGGTTAGGGAGAAAAGCACTAACCAGGGGAACTAAAACAGAGGCAATCCAGGCCAAGCTGGGCTGGTGGCAGATATCTTGCTCCTTACGCTCGGGTGCATAATGCGACTCACCACAGTGCCTTTTTCACAGACCCTTTTGAACGTTTCTCCACAGAATCCAACAGCTCAAGTCAGTTCATGACGCTTCAAGGTCAACAATCGTCAAGAGAAAAACATGCAATATGTCTTACAATGTTGGATTCCTTACAAACAGGACAAGGAGATAACCATGTAGACAAAACCAGAGCATTTGAAAACATCTGTATTCTACAAACACACCAGTGAATGCTATAAATAAGGTACTATGACATAAAACAAAATGAAAACTAGATGTGAGACTGTTCTCTTCAGTGTACAGACTTCATGGCAGTTGCTGCACACTATCTAGCTACTTAGATCTTTAACTCTCTGTTCTGTTAATACCAAATGAGGCCCAAGTGTGTCAACCTGTTTCCCACAGAAACCAAAAAGTCTACATGCATCTCTTTTCTCCTGTGCCCTTTCACCTTACCTGCTCCCAATTCTCCACCAACGTCCTCCTCTTTCTCTAATTATTCTCCTCTTCATTTTGCTTGGCCTTGCCCCCAAGCATGCAAGACAGAGAGTCCTAGAGGTCCAAGATTCTAGAGTGGCTGTTTGCAAGGCGGAGGAGATTACAGTAACTGCCACACTGTATATACTTCTGTGCAAAGAAAAAGGGACAGTGTTCAGAATGTCTCTCACATATAACAAGAGCTGGAGATGGCAGGATACCTGTGTGGCCCAAGGAACTAGAGCTAGCAAATTATGGGCCAAACAATTGCAACCAAAGGCTGGAAGAGGAAAGGTCTGCAACCAGCTCTGTCTCCTAGCTCTCTGGTATTTGCTGCCAACGGGCAGAGTCTATTTCGTGAAGCATCAAGCACTGAAAAGAAGACTCCTGCTGCTGGAAGTTGACAGGAAGTAACGTCCAATGCAAGATCAAGGCTTGTCCTCGAAGCAATGCCCATAATGGAAGAAAAAAAAAAAGAGGAAGCGGAAGAGAAATGTTAAGTCGCAAGTCCAACCTGGCCCCCAGCCTAGCCCAGCCCAAGGAAGGTAGGAGTCAAGGAGAAGAAACTAAAAGAGAAGAGCCTTGGACCACAACATTCTCCACAAGGTACACTCAACAAACTTCACCCTACTCTTGAACCAAGTTACAAAGAGAGCTTCTTAATCCCTACTTTGGCTCCTTAAAAGCTGCTATCAGTTCACTCATTAGACACATCTGATTTCAGAACAACTGTAATAGTTCAAACTAGATGGCTCTTTCCTTCCTAAGGATTATTAATTAAATAAGATCTATATAGCTCTAAGTATATGATACATAAAATAGAATACTCTGTAGAATATAAGTAACTCTTAGTTCAGTGTATTAATGAACGTCTGTAAGAAATGTGGCAATGATTTCCCTAATGGAAGAGCCTGGGGGAGGTAAATCTGTCTTCTAGGATTTCCTCCCCAGAGCTCAGAAACTCAGGTGTTGTTTTAGCTCTCCTACACTCTCTTCACCCAAGCCCGCCTTCCTGTTGGGGATCGGACCTCCCTATTGGCTCTCTCATACCTTTCAACTGCCTGCTTTGTGACATCACTCTCCTCCCAAACCTACTACCACTTGGTAGAGCCTTGGGGTTCCCGTGGAGCTGTTTGGACCAGTAACCAGTGACCTCTGTACTGGACACGTGCGCCGTTCAGCTGCAGCCACTCAGACATCCTCTAGTGTTGTCTCCTCATCCCTTGTACCTGCAGTGGATGCTTCCTCTTCTCTGACCATGTCAGGTAAGAAAAGAAACTTTGGAAAGTTTTGCGTTCGATTTCTTTTGCCCCTAAATTGAGTAGGAGATTCAAAATAGCATGGAATAATGAGGGAAAGTATTGAACTACAAGTCTGGAGACCTAATTTCACTTTTGACTTTGACGTTTACTATCTGTGTGACTTTGGACAAATCACTGGCTGTCTCACAAAGCCTGTTGCTTTCCTTAACTGTTACGTTAGGATACCACATTGGGTTGATCACTCTGATCCCCTTCTTTTCCAGTATTGAGCCTTAAAGGGTACCCATGTAGAAAACGAAATCAGACACTTCTCAAGAGTGTTTCAACAGAAACATAGAAAAGCCAGGGGACATAGAAAACTAGCAATATATACCAAGATGTTTCATCTCTAATGGTCTCCCTCCACTAGGATTTCGACTAGTTGAAAAGAGAGAATAGGGAGAGAGGATGGAGAGTACTGGGCTCTACAGGGAGGCACAGAGTCGAGCGTAAGGAAGTTTAGGATGGTTTTCATTAGCACAGGCCAACAGGCACCAAGAGATGGGAGAAAATGTAAGAATGAAGAGGGAAAGCATAGAGGAGCTCTCAAGAAAAACGGAGTTTGCAATGGAATGCTGATGGGAACCAAAGATTTTCAATTAAAGCAGAAACAGCACAGAGGGAAACCTGCTCAGAGCAGGGCAAAACCAAGTTGATGGTAGCAAACCCTTACATTAACAGACTAAGAAGGAAAGTAAGGCCAGAACAGGGGATCACCGGGAAAGGCAGCTTATCAGAAAAGTCATACTCCGTTTTCTTTCTTTTATTGCCTCTCTGAATACAGTTGGCCACTTGACAGTTTTGAATATAAACATTTTAGAAATACGTTTTAGAAATGATGCCTCCTATAAACAAGCAACCACAGTGGTTATCTAGGGGGCTGCTTTTCAGTGTTTTATTCTTTCTAATTTTTAAACTAGGTAGACATTTCACCAATTCAACATTTTAAGTGATATCTTCTAAATTGAATCAGAAGGACTATTTTCCTTGGTGTGATATGTAGGTTCTAAGGCAAGGCTGCTTTTCATTTTTACAGTTATTTCCTTCCTAACACAGAGAGCACATTGATCAACAGCCATCGTTCGCTTGCAGATCTTAGCTACCGAAGAAGAAGAAGAAGAAGAAGAAAAAGTCAAGCCCCACATCTCTAATTCCCCCCACTTAGGGAATTCCCTGGCGGTCCAGTGCTTAGGACTCGGTGCTTTCACGGCCAGGGCCACGCGGCGCGGCCAAAGAAACAAAACAAACAAACATCCACGTTTATCGAAAACCATATTGTGGAGTCCTGTGGATTTTCTTACATTCGAAAATCTTTTTTAATTGGATTCTAGGCATGATGGTTTTTTGAGGTTTTGGGATGCCATCTTCTTGGATGCTGAAGATGATTCTAATCTAAGTTCTAGGATAAATCCAAAAACCTTCCTGATACATTTTAAGCTTCCTTTCTGCTTATTATATAAGCTATATTCATTGAAATATATATTTCTCCTAGGCTTAATACCTCTTACTTGCTGGGTAAAAATATGAAGGAGCACAATAATGAAACTCTTTTACACTTATTATTTTGCTGTCTGCTTCGTACCGGTTTTCATTGAAATACTTGTCTATATGTGTTGTGGCTACCTATACATGCACATTTATTGCATTCTGTTGCTTGTTATGCATTTTTTACTGACATACCTTCTCTGTCTGTATGCATTGGCTAGGAATTCATGCACCTCTATCACCTCCATCGTGTTTTCTGGTTAATAGTATTCACTAAAATAGAGTGGGCAAAATTCACTTTCATAATATTGCATGGATGGTACAGAATGCCATTTGTTAGTAAATTCATTAGGCTTCGATACTTGCCACATACCCCAGTTTTCATTAATATCTATGGATTTCTTTTTCGTTAACGTAATATGCTTGTCATGATTTTTCTTTGTCTTTCTAGAACTTATTGTATCTTCCTCCATATAAATCATACGCAACAGATCAGCTTATTCATCTATTAATTATTACTGCTATTATTATTGGTGGTGGTGTTATAACCACTTTATAGATGAGTAATCTGAAGTAATCAGATAACTTTTCCCTTTCCAAAAGCACTTAAGAAATCCACTTTCGGGTAATCATTTTGAGGTAGGATGAGAAACCAGGCTTGAAGAGGGCAAAAATGACTCTTTCAATTCACCAGTTGGACTGAGCTGTACGTCACCTCTAGGTAATAGCGTGGGAACTGCACAAGCAAAGGGAGACACTGAAGACGACAATGGTAATAGCCGTACTGTTTTCTAATGGACAAAAAAAATGCCTATATTATAAGTTCTATTTCTCCTGCTTTCTGGCAGTATCATGCTCAGAGTGGAGTCCTGGCAAGGAAGTCAGGATACTTAGGTTCTGAAACCTGGTAATGATACTAACATAATGAGAGAACTTGAACAAGTCAACCCGACCTCTCTGAGCCTCAGTTTCCTTACTCACGAAATGAGACTGAGAACATCGAAGTTCTCTAAGGGCCTCCTAGTTCTAAAATGCTTCCAGTCTAGGAAATAGCATAGAAGTCAATACGAGTGCAGGCCGAAGGGAAAGACAGGGCAGGGAGAAGGTTGCTTCCAGCCTAGAGAACAATCTCTGAACCACACCACTTGGCTCTTCTGCCCGTCTGTGCCCAAGATGGGAGCACAGGCAGTTAATAGAGAAGAGTGGAAAACTGCTCAGTCCTTACAGCCATCATCAACTGTCTGATTTTGGGTTTCTCAGGAAGTAGTGATAGTAGAGGTGTCCTGATAGCAAGAACCTTCAGATGATGCCGTTCCTCAAACGTAGTGAGAATTTCTCAACCTCCCTGAGTTTTTCATGACCCTCTTGTTCTTACAGAAAATTTCCAACATCCATCTCTACTT